>NC_084587.1:42192516-42320016 GCF_033807715.1 Cololabis saira
TTTGATCCAAACCCGTTCAGGACATGGACGGTACCAGAGCGTTCCTCAGGAGTGAACTTCCAGGCATCACAAATAACCAGCAGAACCAAGAACCGAACCGGAGCACCGAACCTCCTGGATGGAGAGCTGAACCCCGGCCCGTGTGGACCGGGACTCTGAAACCCGCTGGTTTCAGAAGTACGAGACGTGCAGATCCGAGGTCCACTGAAGAAGGAGAACCGGATCGACCGGGAGGAGAATCATTCCTCGGGGGAAACGGTTTACTTTCATCTCAGCTCAAGACGTCAACAACTTCAGCAACATGAATGTTCTGCAGCTTCACACACACACACACACACACACACACACACACACACACACACACACACACACACACACACACACACACACACACACACACACACACACACACACACACACACAGGCCCATAAACACGCTTCAGCTTGACAAAGGTCCAAAGTTCCAAAGTTCACTGCAGCTCTGCAGGACGACAGTCGCACATCTGGAACTACAGACGGGTCTGGGATCAGTTCTGGGATCAGTTCTGATCTGGGGTCAGTTCTGGTCTGGGGTCAGTTCTGGTCTGGGGTCAGTTCTGGGATCAGTTCTGGGATCAGTTCTGGTCTGGGATCAGTTCTGGTCTGGGGTCAGTTCTGGGATCAGTTCTGGAATCAGTTCTGGTCCGGGATCAGTTCTGGTCTGGGGTCAGTTCTGGGATCAGTTCTGGAATCAGTTCTGGTCTGGGATCAGTTCTGGTCTGGGATCAGTTCTGGTCTGGGGTCAGTTCTGGGATCAGTTCTGGAATCAGTTCTGGTCTGGGATCAGTTCTGGTCTGGGATCAGTTCTGGTCTGGGATCAGTTCTGGTCTGGGGTCAGTTCTGGGATCAGTTCTGGAATCAGTTCTGGTCTTGGATCAGTTCTGGTCTGGGATCAGTTCTGGTCTGGGGTCAGTTCTGGGATCAGTTCTGGAATCAGTTCTGGTCTTGGATCAGTTCTGGTCTGGGATCAGTTCTGGTCTGGGGTCAGTTCTGGGATCAGTTCTGGAATCAGTTCTGGTCTGGGATCAGTTCTGGTCTGGGATCAGTTCTGGTCTGGGGTCAGTTCTGGAATCAGTTCTGGTCTGGGATCAGTTCTGGTCTGGGGTCAGTTCTGGGATCAGTTCTGGTCTGGGGTCAGTTCTGGAATCAGTTCTGGTCTGGGATCAGTTCTGGTCTGGGGTCAGTTCTGGGATCAGTTCTGGAATCAGTTCTGGTCTGGGATCAGTTCTGGTCTGGGGTCAGTTCTGGGATCAGTTCTGGAATCAGTTCTGGTCTGGGATCAGTTCTGGTCTGGGGTCAGTTCTGGGATCAGTTCTGGAATCAGTTCTGGTCTGGGATCAGTTCTGGTCTGGGATCAGTTCTGGACCGGGTCAGTTCTGGACCGGGTCAGTTCTGGACGGGGTCAGCTCCAGCTCCGGTCAGGTCCAGCTCGGCGCTGCAGCTGAGTGTAAACATCCTGCTGGCACCTCTGGAGAAGACAGATGTCCTGCATGTTCCTGCAGATGTTCCAGCAGATGTTTCTGCAGATGTTTCAGCAGCTGCTGACTCGTCTGTGACGTTTACGATCCCGAGGAAACGCTCGTGTTCCCATAAACAACCAGTTGAAAACAAAGACTGCAGGCGCGAGGAGGACGAGGGAAGTGTAAACAGACCTTGCGCGTCCTGCGGCGGCGGTGGGTGGTCCTGCTGGACCGCACGTGCGCTTTGCTCCCCGTGGAGCCCATGACGGAGGACCGACGCTCCCTCTCTCTGCGGCTGTTGCCTCGCTCTGATCTCCCTCCGTCACCAGCGCACAAAACAAGTCTCCACTCCTCCCACCCCATACCTGTTCCCCGCCCCTCCCCCGTGTCTCCTCCCCTCCCTGGACACCATACGAGGCAGGAATGCCAGTAATGCTGGCTCCACCCTCCACCCTTATCTCCTCAGTCAGTCAGAACCAGCGCCTCGGCATTGGAGTCATTCCTCCCTCACCTCAACTCTCCTTCAGCTGCAGTTTGTTCTCAACTATCAGGGGGGAGATAATTCACCCGAGTTTCCAGAGACTCTATGGTGATGGAGCTGACCTGGCAACCCTCCTCCCCCTCCTCCCCCTCCGTCAGGTCCAGCTGCAGCTGATCTGAGCAAATATTTACTGAGCGGAGCGGCCAGGTCCGGGACCTGAGCCCGGCGTCCTGCTGCGCTGAGCCTGTCGGCATCTCAGAATGCCTGAGATCCTCCACCACACACCAAAGACACACCTCTTTTTATTGAGTTTTAGTCTTTTTTCAGGACTGAGGAGGAGATTTATGTGTTTAATCTCTGCAGCTGTAAAAGCTGACGTGTGTGTGACAGGTAACAGGTGGCAGGTGACAGGTATTTCCGTCTGTCGGAGCAAAGTCCTCCTCAAATCCACCAGTAGAAGCGTAAATGACACAAAAAAGCTTTTAGTTTCATTAAAATACTCTGCAGTTAAAGGCAGGGTAAGTAATTTCTCAAACTTTGTGTTTTGTAGATTTTTTTGGGCTCTAGTGGCCCTTTTTTCAAGTTGCAAACAGGAAGAGGGTAGAGAGAGAGAGAGAGAGAGAATGGGATGACATGCAGCAAAGGTGCGCAGGCTGGGATTTGAACCTGCAACCGCTGCAGGGGGACTGTAGCCTCAGTATATATGAGCTGCTTGCTTAACCCCCTGCGCCACCGAGCAGCCCGTTTTGTTGATATTTTAACACAAAACATCAACAAAACACAAAGATAGCTCCTCCCTCTCCCGAGTTATTGCGCATTCTAACTTAAAAGATGGACAGAGACGCCGGGCTCCTACAGGGTAACACCACAGGCCGTCACCAGGGGGCGCCCCCCTCAAAAAGCTTCAACCTCTCACAAATCACTTCTCCGTGAGTGAGAATGCTGCTGGTGCGTGTTTGCGCCTCACACGCCGCTAGCGTGCATGCCGTTACCAGGCACATAATTAGTGTACGTTTGTGGAGTTCCAGTCCGACCTGAAGTCCTCCGGGGATGTTCAGAGCCGCGATGACGGATGGGTGAGAACATACCACAGAGAGGAGTGTAGAGACGCTCGGAATTTCACGAAAACCTGGCGTCACCCAGCTCCACACGCCAGGACAGCTCATAACCCACACACACGCACGTACGTGCACGTCAGCAGCGTGTTCCTGCTGATAGCAGCTGGGTGTGGAGCGCCTGCTCGCCGCCTCAGCTCTTCCTGGTAAAAGCAGCCTCCACATCATCATCTTCATCATCTTCATCGCCCTGCAGCTTCTCAAACACAAACATGTCACATGACACGCTCCTGCCGTAATTACAGGCCGGGTGTAACTGATCGTTTCCCCTCATCTGTCCCCTTTAAACTCGACAGACACCAACCTGCACCTACATGCACAGACATCCATCTGCTCCGCCACCAAAGAGCTGCGTTTTAAAACCAGCTAACGTGCCATAGCGCAGTGGTCCCCAACCTTTTCTGAACCGCGGACCGGTTTAATGTCTGACAATATTTTCACGGCCCAATCTAAAGGTGTAGTTGATAAAAACTCAATAAAATGACAAGATCGGTACTAAAAACTGTGGTGTTTTCTCTATAGTAATAATAATAATGAATAATAATAAAACAAAAAGAAAAAATAAAATGAAATAATGGAAATTGTAAATTACCTTTAATATGAGCATTTCTATAAATGTGTTTTTATTTTTTTATGTCTCATTAACGTTATTTAAAGCCAGGCTTTAATTTTATTTATTAAGGAGACCGATATTTAGTGCTTTTATTTTGAAGGCGTCTCGCCGAGAAATTGTAAACATCCTGAGCTTCGGACTTTAATGGTAAAACTTTAACGGCAGTAGAAAGTGTGTCTGAAAGACTAAACTAGTGTCAGGAATGCTAAAGTGGAGCCCAACTGACACAAAAAGCACCTTCTGATAAGGATTTGTTTTCTTTGCAAATGTTATGCCGTATTTATGTACATATTGAGTTTGGCTGTCATGGTTATTCATGTATTGTGGTTAGCGGTAGGCCTGATTTATGGTTCCGCGTTAAATCGACGGCGTAGCCTACGGCTTGTAACGCGGAACCATAAATCAGCCAGTGTAGCTGTTATTACCGAGCGAGCAGCAGCTGCATCAGTCTGTATTTAAGTTAAATGAAACTTATATGAATGTAGAAAGACTAACTCTATATTATTTTATTCCTTTATAGCTCTTAAGGTGTGTTTGCAGTGTATTTATTGTACCGGTACATCCAAGGAATAAAAACATTGTGAACCATCAGTTTGAGAGTCATCCATCATCAGGGGATGCTACAGAAATTATTTTTTCTCTCTGTGCGGGCCGGGGCCCGGGGCCCGGGGCCCGGGGGTTGGGGACCACTGCCATAGCGCTCATCTGTGCCGCCACTAATTACTATTAATGTTAGCATAAACGAGCCTACGTCTAATAAACCTCTATTTGAAGCCTCTGAGACTATTAAAGTGAGCCACTGCGGTGGTGGCGTGGACCGTTACACAAACTCAGGTCATTTTAACTTTGTGTGCGTATAAAAACTGTATAAAAAGTACTGTTTGTCCAGGAAGCTCCTCGTGGTCGCTGCCTCCGCTACAGTACAAGTCGTCTACAGATGTGCAACAGTAGCGCTCATGATCTCTGCTGCCAGTACTGATCCAAGGCTCCAAACAGCAGTTTGCTCGGGTGTAGCTAACATCTCCCTTCAGACCGGTCTGTTTTTTTTCCTCAGCCACCGTACCAATCACAACATTCATTCCAACTCCTGCATCAGCCTAATTTATAATATTTTCTCTAATGGACCACAAAATCAGATGATATTAACACTTTGATCTGAAGTCACACCCCTCTGTTTCTGCTGTGTTAGTGAGCTGCTGCCACTTAGTGACTCCCTCCCATGTGCCTGACCCGCAGAGCTGCACAAGTCCGATGACTTCTTTTAACGTTTCTAGTCCTAACAGATGTTATTCCATCTTCTGAACTACCTGATAACAGGACAAGAAAAAAAAATCTAAAAATGAATGTTTTTGTTAGGAATTCACTTGTTTGAAAAGAAATGAGAGCAGAGGCAACTGGGGAAAGCAAACTACAGATACTGATTTACAGTTAGTGCACATGTTTTCTATTACTATCGTCAGTATAAATTACGTAAGATCTGTTAAAAATACTAAGGTAAGATTATGTACCGGTACTGAATTTTGTTTGAAAACTAAGGAAGAGACAACAATCAGCACGAGGCTCATCTCTTTCCTCTGATTTGTGGTTCCTCATCTCCTCCCAAGAAGCACAACTACAAAGGCTGAATTATGGTTCTGCGTTAAACCTACGCCATAGGGTACGCGGCTACGCGGGAGTCTCTCCGTAGCCTGACGTGCACCTCCCAAAAAATGTAACTACACGTCGAGGGGACGCAGACTCAACGCAGACTGAGAGGGCTGTGATTGGTTTGCTTGGTAGCAACGCATTTCCGTTCTGGTTCGTGAAGCAGTCGTGAACCTTCCGCGCTCTTTTCTTCGTGTGTTTGATTATTTTTTTTTGGGTTGTTTTGTTTTTTTTACACAATAGTTGTCCTTATCTCTTTGATTAACTGTGACCGGAAAAGCCGGAAGCTAAACAAAGTATCAACTAGCCCTCTGGGGGGGTACTGCACCGCGGTAAAATGGAGTGACGGAGAAGTCCGAAAGATTCACGACGGCGTCACGGCAACGGCCTAGGCTCTGCGTTGGTGTAACCATAATTCAGGCTTTAAAGTCCTGAAGGAGGTCTGAGATCTGAAAGCAGACCAGGACCGGAAAGGGGGCTGCAGGACTCATAGCGGTCTTTTGAGGATCTTTGACAGTTTGTTTGTTGTCGCTAACACTAAAAGCTCGCTAGTGGAGGACTATAAGAAAAGCAACAGAAGAAGAAGTCAAATATCATTTTTAAAGTTTGAAGGAAGCACGTGGACTCCTCTCTCCTTGCATCACTTCCTCACCTCCTCCACAGTAGGCAAGGACAGGAGGGGAGGACGTAGGCTGGCAGAGAGCAAGGACGGATGAGCAGCGTACCGCAGTGAAGAGGTGTTGGATGACCGTGGCCAGAGCCTCCACCCTCCGGTTCCCCTGGACCAGCAGCCTCCTCAGCTGGCTGATGGCCTGGTTCCTCCTCTCCGCCTGCTCCTTGTTCTGGTTCCGTTTGGCCGTCCCCTCCGCCGCCGTCGGCACCGGAGCCCCTCCGGGTCTAGATGCACTCTGGAGGCGGGACCCCGTCTTAGGGTTGGCTCGTGGCCCAGTTCTGGCTTTGGTGGCATCAGAGGCTGGTGCTGGGAGGACCGGTACCGCCGCCGTGTTGCCATTCACCACGTCAGGCACCTGAGAACAAAATAACACAGTAGATTAAACGTTTGTGTCAGAATGACTTTACCCTAAATGTGATCCGGTTCAGAGGTGCGGCTCAGAACCACTCTGGTAGTTCATGAGAAACTTCTGCAGATTTGAATCATGCTCCCCAAAGAAGATCTGTGCAGATACACGACCGAGAGAAGCTGGTCATGAAGGCTGGGAAGTCTCCTGAGAGTGTTTACATGTCCATCAGTCCACAGTCGGAGACAAACAAACATGTGCAGTCAGGTTAAGCAGCTGCTCGTGCTGGAAGTGGACCTGCAGCCAATGAGGTCAAGAAGAACCCACGAGGAACAGCTGAAGGTCCGGGACATCACTGGAACTGTTAACAGCCCTGCTCGGGAGTCCGCCAGGCAGAAGTCATCAGGCAGGACGTTCATGGCAGGACGTCCTGGAGGAATCCAACGCGGCTTTACCCAAGAGAACTGTGGGAATCCTCAACACTACCAGGAAACTGTTCACGATGAAATAAAAGCGGGTTTGTCCGGAACGAATACAGTAATCCCTCGCTATAACGCGGTTCACCTTTCACGTCTCGCTGCTTCACAGATTTACATTGTGCATCGTGTTCTGCATTCTGATTGGCTAAACAGTCTCCCCGCTTCTTCACTTCCTGTGTCAATAACGTTGGTTGCTTAGCAACAAGCTGAGAACGGCCAATGAACTTCAGCAGCAGCTCAAGAACGGAACCCAGTCTCAGATATAATCCATGGTGGCATGTCGGTTTATAAGAATCTTTTTGTCCGGAAGAAAAAAGAGCGACCAAAACGACCCATAACTATGTTCTTCTCTGGAAAAAACACACCTGCACAACGGGCTTTAGAAGGAAAACACGCTACAGAGCGAGTCATGATGTAGCTGCATCAGAATAGCAGTGAAATACACACCAGTCACAATTTGTCCGACTGTACTTATTGTATTTTTTTACATAGTAATTTTTCATTTTCTCCCGTTCAAATCCAGTTACTCGGGTCGCAGTGGGGCGGGGCTGATCTCCGCTATTTGAAGCCTTGTATAATAATTGTAAAAAAAATAAAAGTTGCTACTTCGCGGATTTCCATTATCACGGGTTCTTTTTGGAACGTAACCCCCGCGAAAAACGAGGGATTACTGTACTCCACCAACGCCTGCTCCAGAAATAGCATAATCTCAACGGTGGAGCAGGGTGGAGGGAGCTCCATGGTCAGGGCTTGCTTTGCTGCCTCAGGCACTAGAGCACTTTCCATCAGACTGACCCCAGGATGGAGTCGGGGCGTCTGTCCAGCAGGACCCGGTGGTGCGGCAGCACAACGAGCCTAAACATGGACGTAAATCCTCCGCAGAATGGTTTCAAAATAAGAAAATCCACCTTCTGGAGTGGTCCGGTCCACCCAGACCTGAACCCTGTAGAGATGCTGGAACCAGCTCCGGACAGACATCCTGCTGCTGAAGGAGCAAGTGGCAGCGACAAGCGTTCGCTCACCTTCCCATCCAACAAAGACGGGGAACACCAGATCAAACGTGTAATAAAATCACAACACCATTAAGAGACAACGTCACAGGCGTCCGGAGAACCTACCAGCTCAGGCGGCGGCAGCTGCTGGTTTCCTGCTGCGGTGACCTGGGTGCTGCTGCCGATGCTGCCGGGGTTGGCGGCTCTGGTCGGCGCCTCCCGCGGTTTGTTTTTGTCCACTGCAAGAGAGCGGCGAGCCGTTAGCGCGCAGGCAGGTGCAACATTCAACATGGTGTCCACGCACAGCGGCCGGCACTCCGGAGCTCCACAGCCTCCAGAGTGGGACCAAAACATCCGCCCAAGCTCCACACACACACACACAACCACACACACACACACACACACACACACACACACACACACACACACACACACACACACACACACACACACACAGCCATCATCAGCTAACATTCCCATGATGCATCTGTTTCAGCCTGTTACAGGCAGCAGGGCGTGTTCTCGTTTTCCAGATCAGTGTGTGTGTGTGTGTGTGTGTGTGTGTGTGTGTGTGTGTGTGTGTGTGTGTGTGTGTGTGTGTGTGGGAGAGACGGTCCTGAGTGCACATTAAGGAGTCATTACCAGAGCAGAGCTATTAGACCTCAGCTCTGCTCTGCCTCCTCTCCTCTCCTCTCCAGTAATCTGCTCTCAGAGTCCAGACTCTCCTCTGACTGGACATGAACCCGTGGCGGAGCTGCCAGGGACGTAGCCTGACAGGTCTGGGAGGGGTTGGGGGTTCCTCGAGGGCCCACTGGGCTCCGTCACAGGTTCCCGGTCCTCTCTGTGACCTGTGGAGCTCTGATCCTACAGTTCTGACCTGGGCCTCCAGCGGCTCGGCCCGGGGAAGAAGAACCTGCTGCGTGTTCACCATCAGATCAGGACGAGAGTCCTCGTGTCAGCCGTCTCAGTCCGTCTCCCATCAGCCCCACACACGTTTATTTCATCCTGTTTTTAGGAATCAGACTCTTCACGACAGGACCTGAGACTGCGAGTACAATGAAGGTCAAACCCAAGCTGGAAACTTCTCACCTCGTGTGTCTAAACAGACCAAAAACCTGCGTCCACTGAGACCCGAGTCCAGAGATCAACACTGGACAACTGCAGGAAACGTGAAATCCAGCACTTTCTGAATGTGAGACCTGAGACCTGAGACCTGAGACCGACTCAGAGAAAAGTCCCGTTCATTCAGGCCGCCAGCAGGACGGAAGACTGTCCATTCAGACCTTTAAATGTCCAACATTCACGCTCATCTGAGCCGAGCAGGACATTCAAGAGCATCGGTCCTCTCCTTCCTTCTGAGGCCGTCAGCCGTCTCCTCAGACCTGATTCTAGATCCAAACCGCCCACACACCTGCAGGAGTCTGGATCAGGGGGGGGTCAACCAGTCCTGATGGAGGAGGAACTGACACGTCAAACTACGTCCAGCTGTTTCCTGCATCTGGATCAGGAGGGACGGGGACCAGTGAGAGCACCCGTATGGGCCCTGCTCACAGGAGAACTTGTAGAGGAACTTCAGTCAAGTGCTGATACGTTTAGATATCAATACGTGTTGATACATATTGATAAGTGTCGATACGTGTCGGTAATAATAATTGTCAATACGTGTCGGTACGTGTTGAAACCTGTTGACACGTATTGATTACGTGTTGACACGTGTCGGGTCTGCTGTTATTACGTCACACACACCGTGACCCGTGCTGAGGTGTGAGGTGTTCTGCGTGAGCGTGTATGTGACGGTGGTTTGTACCTGGAGTCTCCCATGCCGGCATGCAGAGCTGCTGAGCCCAGACTGAGAGAGAAACCAGACGTTAGCATGCAACACACAACTGAGAAGACCCTGCCGGGCCACCAGTACCAGCAGGATCGTCTTCAGCAGGACTTCAGGGAAAGGCAGTGAAGTGGAGCAGGGAGAGGAATAATGAGGGACAGGTGTAGGTGGAGTCCTGGGTGGAGTTGCTCCAATTGTTTGACCGGTATCATGTTTACTTTTTCATCAAGTTTAGCAGAAACTCGAGGAACCTGACGTTTCCCTGCAGCGTCCGCTGGTACCAGCTGACGGAAAAGTCTGAACGGAACAAGTGTCAGGGAAAAGAAACGATGCGTAGTCAGTGAATATAATTACATCTCCACGGGCTTAGTGATGGAGTTCCACAAGGTTCTGGGCTTGGACCTAAACCTTTGACTCTAAATGCTCCACTAGGTTCTGGTACTGGACGTGTTTCCTAACGACGCTCCTCCCCGAGGGGACACGTATACGTGGCAGTTTCCTCCGTGTCACGACAGATGCCAAAAGAAAAACAAATCCCGCTCCTAAATACTGTTGTTTGGACCTGAACTGTGGAACAGACTGTCCAGCGACGACTTTACTGTGAGATCCAGTTCTGCTGTGAGGGACCTTTAACCAGGACGTGTCCTTTAATTCACATATAAAAGCAGTTTGTCTTGGTCCTCAGCTGATCTAAAACCCTCAGATGGTTTTGTTGTGTATCTGTGCCACCAAACACATTTGTTCTCTATATAATCAAACTTTAAACATAATGGATAGAAAACCAGTCAGGTACCACCACTGCCACATCCTCAAAAAATATAACTTACTAAGCTTTGAAAGCTTTAGTGATTTATGTTTTCTTAAATTCATTTTTAAGTGTATAAACAACTTAGCACCTGAGCCACTTTGGTGATTTGCTGAGAGACAAAACAGCAACAAAGTCCCCAGAACCTCGTTAAATCACAATTACAAAATCCCGTTCTGCAGGACAACCTTCGGACAGTCAGCCTTCTCCTATCAGAGCTGTAAACTCTGGAACTCACAGCCATCAGAAATTAAATCCATCTCAGTTTAACATGTTCATCACCAAAACTAAAACCTGGTTAAAGAAAAATCTAAACTGTGCTCATCTGTAAATAGTGTGTATATTTGTGTGGGAGAGTGAGTGAGGGAAGGTTTTATATCATGTACGGTAAATCCAATATTGCATTATTGTATTATTGTATTGTATGGTCTTTTTAATTGATGTATATTAATTTTATATGTTGTTTTTAGGATTGATTTTAAAGTTCTTTTACTTGTTTATAAAGCTCTGAATGGTCTCGCGCCTCCCTACCTGCTGGACTGCCTCCCTAAATATGTCCCAACCCGCCCCCTCAGGTCTTCCACCGCTGACCTGCTCGTTGTGCCCCAAAAAATGACAACTAAAAAATATGGTAAAGCGGCCTTCTGCTTTTACGGCCCAACTGCGTGGAACAAACTCCCACTGTATCTCCGACAGGCAGCCTCTGTGGACATTTTTAAAGCACAGCTGAAGACATACTTTTACACACTTGCTTTTAATTGATCTTTTAAATTATTTTAAAATACTGTCTGTATTTTGATTATTTTAATCGATCTTTTGGGTTATGTGTTGGTTATGTCCTCACTATGCTGCTTTACTGCTATTGTTTTTGCTTCCACTTTGCTGCTTTGATTTTTGTTTTATGCCCTCTATTTCTATGTTATGTTTTATGCCTTAAATTTCTTTTTATGTGAAGCACCTTGCGTTGCATTTTATGTATGAAAGGTGCTATACAAATAAAGTTTATTATTATTATTATTATATTGTACTGCAATGTTGTGGAAGAGCCCAACTGGGGACTGGAGTTCAGAATTAGCACTAGCTATAAACTCTACATGCATCACATCAGCTCCAAGCTTGTATCTATGTTTGACTGCAGTGCCCCTGTCATATAAATAAATAAATACAAAATAAAATGAAAATGTAACAATTGCACCATGTGAGACTTCCATGGTGCTGGCACTACCAGAGTCCGACGCTCCGGCGTGCAGCAGATCTTTGGTCTGATATGTGGTTGTTAACGTGTCACTGAGCAGCATCGGGGTCTAATTAGATCACGTCGTGTTGTGGGTCCGTCTTTAATAAGCTCCCCTCGTCAACACACACACACACATGGCGGTGGTGGAGCCACATGGTGCTGACAGATTAGCAACCACCTCCTCGGGGGATTACTGTCAGATACTGCATGTGTGATTACAGGAAGGAGAAGTGTGCCAGCAGAGCAGGATGGGACGGGTCGAGTCGGGAGGAATCAGGATGAATCAGGTCGATTCAGATCGAGTCAGCACAAGTTGGGTGCAAGTCAGGTCGAGTCGGGTTAAGTCAGTATGAGTCGGGTCTGGACCAGTCGGGTGGAGTCAGGACGTCTGCTGCGTTCGGTCGATTAAATGTTCACTAACAGAATCGACAGAAGACAGAAGAGCTCCTGAAATGATCCGGATGTTTGAATCTACTCAGTGTAGCGACAGACGGGTTCTGCAGAGGTTCTGTTCAGGGAGAGCTCACCAACATCACCTGGCAGGTTTATCATCGTTTATTATTCACGTGTTTTTCTCTCCGCGTCGGCTCACAGGAGCCGACGCTCAGCTCTACACAGGCCTGTTACCATGGAAACAAGCAGGCAGAGCGCCAGCCACACACGTCCGCTAAGTGACCTGTGTGCATTCATCTGGACCAGGTGGTTTCCTAGCAACAACATCCCAGATGGGTTGCAGGACTCAACATGCACAACTGCAGAGGAATCAACAGGTTCATTAGTTATCAATTATTGATCAACGGCTGCATCGACGTTTGTACGGAGGTGATGAAACGTGATAAACTGCCCTAAGACGTCCACCTGAGACTCAGTGACGACCTCCAACTGCAAAGCCAACTAATCAACTTTAACTCCCCCGGATTTAACCTGTAAACAACGTTTCTGATGAGGCCCGACGGCCTCGTCAGCCTTTCACAGCTCCGTCAGGACGGCGGTCTGACTACCGCCATCATTCAAAGAAACGCAGTTAAGCTCTCCTTACTCCTGCTAAATGCTAACTGCTCAGTAGCTAAAGGGATGAAAGGTGGTTTTTACATCAGACGACGCAGCTGTCAATCAAGAAAACTAAACGAAAACACCTCTTAAATATGTGGATTTATATAATTTTTAGTGACGCACCGATTGTTCGGTAACCGAAATTGTTCGGCCGAAAATGGCAAAAAAACACTTTCGGTGTTCGGTGGAATAAGTGGGAAAAAAAACGAACAATTAATAACGGCGTTGTAATATAAGGAAATAGACTGGCCGCTCCGTAACTGTTGCGCACCACATAAATCGTTGGCCAACCAAAAACTAACCACATAAGAATTTTACCTAACATTCACCAGCAGGTGGAACCAAAACAACATAAATCAATCTATTACAGGTGCGTTTAGATGACGAAATCAAACGTGGAAGAGCGTGGAGTGAAGTGGTGTGCTGCAAACATGTCAGCAGTGTGGAAGTATTTTAGAGTGGCAAAGAATAATACAAGAATGGCTGTTTGCAATGAATGTTCTGCTCAAATATCTAGAGGGGGCACAGCTGCAAAGTCTTTCAGCACTACAAGTTTGATTTATCATTTGAAATGATAAAAAACCCTGAGCGCTTTAATGCATTTTTATTGTTTTAAGGCCTATGTTACAATGTTCAGTCAGTTAAGCCTAACGTAAGCTCAAAGATGGCCAAAAAATGTATTTTGCTAATTTATTTATTTTAAGTTATTGTTCTTTGCTGGTATAATGTCTGCTGGAATATTTAAGAAATGCTGGGAAATTAAAAAATGTTCAGTTTTTTATGTTCAACAAATGTTTTCTACCTTGTAATTTTGTAAAATATTTTTTTCTTTTAAAAGCATGCATAAATCAAATTTATTTGATTTATGCAATGGTGAAAAAATTGGCAAAATAAATGAAAAACTGCGAAGAACCATGTTCGGTATTGTTCGGTATTCAGCCAAGTGTTTATTATTATTTTCGGTTTCGGTTTCGGCCACAAATTTTCATTTTGGTGCATCACTAATAATTTTACCTTAAGAGGCAAATAAACGTTGATGAATGTAAAATCTGACTAGGGTTCAAAAACTGTTCCTGTTTAAATTGCAGGTCTGGATCTGGACCCTGGTGGTCAGTAGAGGAACTGCAGGTCTGAACTCGTGTCCTCTGAACTACAGGAAGACTTGAACGTCCAAATGTTACTAAATCCCGTATTTTGCACTTCTACAGCAGAATAAGGAGGATCTGCTGCCCTCATTTTAATATGAACTGGAAACCTCGTTCAGCAGGATTAAAGAAACATCAGATTTTCATGTTGGTTCTGGAACCGTCGGCTAAAATGATGCCGTGACCCACAAGTTCAGCGAACACGGTGACATAAATGCAGATGATCTAACAGCTCCAGATGTGTCCAGGAGATAAACCGTTTTCATCCCTAGTTAAGAGGCCTGCAACTCAAATCCTCCATCTGAGCATGCTCAGTGACGCTCCTGCAGCTGCTGCGTCTACCGTCCTCGGCCGGGTATGCATGTGTGGCGTGCACGGCCTGCGCGCACGGTGACCAAAGCCTGCTCTAACCCAGATCTGAGGGCGACAGGAGGGAAGTGGGTCTGTGGAGCTCAGACCCAGGAAACACGGAGAGGAGGAACACGTGCAGCCGGGCTCAGATGGATGAGCGGGAACGGCTGGCGGGGAGCCCGGGATGAGCATGAAAGCATCAAGACGAGCTGAGCTGAGGGAGAAACGGGCCCAACATGAACCAATCCACGGAGGATGGGGGGAATTAGAACAGATCCATCCTGATCTGGTGGTCTAAAGGCCCCGGCACACATGGGTCAAAAGGAGGAGATGGAGGATGAAAGTTAACATCTTTAATCCATTCCAGATGCACGAGGACAGCTCCTCCTCACCAGGCAGAGAGGTGAAGCCACGTGATGGGGGGAGCAGGATGGAGGAGATGGAGAAGAGACTCTGGAGATGGAGTGGAAGGATGGAGGAGGTAGAAGGATGGAGGAGGTAGAAGGATGGAGGAGGTGGAAGGATGGAGGAGGTAGAAGGATGGAGGAGGTGGAAGGATGGAGGAGGTAGAAGGATGGAGGAGGTGGAAGGATGGAGGAGGTAGAAGGATGGAGGAGGTGGAAGGATGGAGGAGGTGGAAGGATGGAGGAGGTGGAAGGATGGAGGAGGTAGAAGGATGGAGGAGGTGGAAGGATGGAGGAGGTGGAAGGATGGAGGAGGTAGAAGGATGGAGGAGGTAGAAGGATGGAGGAGGTAGAAGGATGCAGGAGGTAGAAGGATGGAGGAGGTGGAAGGATGGAGGAGGTGGAAGGATGGAGGAGGTAGAAGGATGGAGGAGGTAGAAGGATGGAGGAGGTAGAAGGATGGAGGAGGTGGAAGGATGGAGGAGGTGGAAGGATGGAGGAGGTGGAAGGATGGAGGAGGTGGAAGGATGGAGGAGGTAGAAGGATGGAGGAGGTAGAAGGATGGAGGAGGTAGAAGGATGGAGGAGGTAGAAGGATGCAGGAGGTAGAAGGATGCAGGAGGTGGAAGGATGGAGGAGGTGGAAGGATGGAGGAGGTGGAAGGAAGCAGGAGGTGGAAGGATGGAGGAGGTAGAAGGATGGAGGAGGTAGAAGGATGGAGGAGGTAGAAGGATGGAGGAGGTAGAAGGATGGAGGAGGTAGAAGGATGCAGGAGGTGGAAGGATGGAGGAGGTGGAAGGATGGAGGAGGTGGAAGGATGGAGGAGGTAGAAGGATGGAGGAGGTAGAAGGATGGAGGAGGTGGAAGGATGGAGGATGTGGAAGGATGGAGGAGGTGGAAGGAAGCAGGAGGTGGAAGGATGGAGGATGTGGAAGGATGGAGGAGGTGGAAGGAAGCAGGAGGTGGAAGGATGGAGGAGGTAGAAGGATGGAGGAGGTAGAAGGATGGAGGAGGTAGAAGGATGCAGGAGGTGGAAGGATGGAGGAGGTAGAAGGATGGAGGAGGTAGAAGGATGCAGGAGGTAGAAGGATGCAGGAGGTAGAAGGATGGAGGAGGTAGAAGGATGGAGGAGGTAGAAAGATGGAGGAGGTAGAAAGATGGAGGAGGTAGAAAGATGGAGGAGGTAGAAGGATGGAGGAGGTAGAAGGATGGAGGAGGTAGAAAGATGGAGGAGGTGGAAGGATGGAGGAGGTAGAAAGATGGAGGAGGTGGAAGGATGGAGGAGGTGGAAGGATGGAGGAGGTAGAAGGATGGAGGAGGTAGAAGGATGGAGGAGGTGGAAGGATGGAGGAGGTAGAAGGATGGAGGAGGTGGAAGGATGGAGGAGGTAGAAGGATGGAGGAGGTAGAAGGATGGAGGAGGTGGAAGGATGGAGGAGGTAGAAGGATGGAGGAGGTAGAAGGATGGAGGAGGTAGAAGGATGGAGGAGGTAGAAGGATGGAGGAGGTGGAAGGATGGAGGAGGTAGAAGGATGGAGGAGGTGGAAGGATGGAGGAGGTAGAAGGATGGAGGAGGTGGAAGGATGGAGGAGGTGGAAGGATGGAGGAGGTAGAAGGATGGAGGAGGTAGAAGGATGGAGGAGGTAGAAGGATGGAGGAGGTAGAAGGATGGAGGAGGTGGAAGGATGGAGGAGGTAGAAGGATGGAGGAGGTGGAAGGATGGAGGAGGTAGAAGGATGGAGGAGGTAGAAGGATGCAGGAGGTGGAAGAGGAAGACCAGAGAGAAGATCCTGAATGAGAAGCAGCTAGTTGGTGTGACAGAGGACAGACAAGAAGGCCTCAGTGACCTTTGAGCTTGTTGCTTAGTGACGACCATCAACACTATCAATAGCGGGTTCTGATCCAGCTGCAGGAGCGCCGCATGTTCAGGATCCTCCTGGAGGCTCCACCGACCGACACGGACCGAGTTCGTGTCCCTGCGGGGCGTCAGTGCTGAGCGCAATGAGCAGGCGTGACGACTCGCTGCTGCTGAGGCGCCCGTGCAGAAACACTCCTGACGACCGTAACCCCACATGGCAGCGGTCGCTGCTCCACACGCAGGAAGGCAACAATGGCTGCCGACGCTCAGTGAGGCACGGAGGGGGGAGGAGGAGAGGTGAGGGGGGTGAGAGGGGGTGGAGGAGGCCTTGGTAGCTGATCTGAAGTCAAGTTTGACTGCAGACTAACGAGAAGGAGAAGACGTCAAACAAAGGCCACATCAGCCCAGACGGAGACGAGGATCTGGCAGGATGTTGTCTTAAAAACAGCATTTTTATTGTGAAAAGCCAACAGATATAGGAAGCACACGTGTGCTTTACTCTCATCTTATGGACACGTCAGCTTTTAAAGCCAAAGGCCTTCATCAGCAGAGGTGATGCCTGGGTGGGGCGACCTCACCCCCACGCGGCCATGTGGCCCCCGCGTGCGTCGGATGGGTTCCAGGCCTCCACCTGGGGAGGGCTGGGGAGGAAGAGGAGGAGCCGGGACAGACACACGGGTCAAGGTCGCGGCAGGACTGCAGGGTCACCACCATCTCTGCTGAAGATGAGGGAGGAAGCTGCAGAGATGAAGGTCTGACGTGTGTGAAGGATGAGGGATGGGAGGATGAAGCATGGGGGGGCATGACGGACGGATCCAGACCTGCTTGGAAGACCACCGTGTTCTTCCTGCATCCCGACAGCAGTTGCAGGTTCCGGAAGAGTCCTTTGGCCGTCAGCTTCACGTGGAAGTTGGACAGCGACAGTCTGGGGGACCATAGCATCGTCTCCGCTGGTGCTCCAGAACCCGGTCCTGAGCGGTCTCTGAAGGCCTTCGAGCTGCAGAGCGTCCCGCGCCCGACTGAAATACTGACCCAGTTTTCCCTCCAGCCGTCCAGAGTCCCGGCGCGGCGGATTCAGTCGAGTGTTTGAGTTTAAGTCCTCGGCCTGAATTCCTCTTAAACGCCACGGAAATGGGAGAATGACTTTAGTGAAGCGGTCTGGGCCTGAGTTTGTGTCCCGGGTCCCTGTGAAACCCACATGGATGGAAGGGAGGGAGCCCTGGTCCGGGTTCGGAGGGAGGAATTAAAGAGCAAAGAGGGAAAGGAGGTCTGGTAATCCTGGAGCTGCCGTCCGTCGACTTAAAGCTGCAGACTCGCTGCCGCAAAACACAAGAACACAAAAACACCCGAGGATCCGAGAGGAGCGCGAAAACACAGCGCGCCAGAAATAGCTGCACGCTTCTCCGTCGTCCAGGCGGAGAGATGTCCGACGGTCACGGAGGAGGACGCGATCGAGGAGGGAGGAGGCGAGATACGACCGCTGAGCAAAGGGAGGAGGGAGGGGGGAGAAAATCAACACCAGCGACGATTCGCCGTCTGTCTGCGTCCAAAACACACCGAGGACCAACCGGGGAACCACACAAGTGCACAAAGAACAGCGTCTACACACTCACACGCACACACACACATACAGGCAGGGGGAGGGATGCTGCAGGGGGAGGGGGAGGGATCTGAGTAATCTCCCTCTGCTGCTCCCTCCTCCCTCCGTCTCTCCTCTTCCCTCCTTTTGAATTAAAGAGCCACAGATAAATCATGTGGAGGCCGATGAAAAGACCCCGGTGGAGAAAGGCTGCCCACCCACACACACCCACGCACTCACACACACACACTCACACACTCACACACCCACCCCCCCTCCTGCAGGAGCAGGTGTTCAGCTACTCGGACGCTTTGTTTTCATGAAACTGTTCAAACATTTCCAAACCAGGTTTCCTGCAGCAGACAAACCAGGGACACGTAGGTGGAGTAGGTGGAGTAGGTGGAGTAGGTGGAGTAGGTGGAGTAGGTGGAGGCGGGAAAGTCTGCAGGATAAATCTCTCCGGGTTCGGTCCGCTTCACCTGCCGTCCAGACCTGTGGCGTTACCTGAGAGACCAGCGGATGAAACCAGCTCCCCGCTGGACCCCCCGGCCCCCCGAACCACACCCAGTGGGTCGGGAGGGTGGGGGGGCTTCGTGCAGTGACTCACAGGAGCATCCAAGAGTCTCCCCTAAAAAACACCTCAGTTTTTAACCGACAACCAGTGCAGTGGTCCTCCAGGTCCTGGTCCTCCAGGTCCTGGTCCCCCAGGTTGTGGATCCGACTCGGTCACCAGTTTCATGTCTGATGAGCTCTACATTCCTACATTCCTCTGCTCCTGTTGGTCCTGAAGTCAGAACCAGTCCAGAGAGACCAGCTGGTCAAAGGTCAAAGGTCAGAATGATGGAGTAAAGCTGCTCCTCCTCTCCTCCTCAAACAGCCACATTTTAGTGAAGATCATTTGTGGCTTTTTTCTTATTCCAAGAACAAGAAGATGTCAGCCTGACATCTGTGGACTCTGGCCTCATGGAGACTCCTGGATTGGGTCTCCTGAGGCGGTCTGAGCAGGCGCACCAGCGCCCCCGTGTGGTGGCGGATGTGCTGCAGGTTTAGCTGCAGCTCTGTGCTCCAGATCATGGCTCCACATGTTCAGTTTGCTCTGAGAGGTGGAGGGAAGACGGGGCAGAACAGAACTCTGCTAGAAGCGTGAGCTTCAAAGCTCCAAG
Organism: Cololabis saira; assembly: GCF_033807715.1. Classification (NCBI taxonomy): domain Eukaryota; kingdom Metazoa; phylum Chordata; class Actinopteri; order Beloniformes; family Belonidae; genus Cololabis; species Cololabis saira. The sequence goes on from NC_084587.1 coordinate 42,211,780, forward strand.
AAGCCAATCGTCCCCTGACAACAAAAGCCAGGGTTGTGTCTCTGAAGCGCTCCAGAAGTCTGCTAGAGCTCTGGAGGAGAACTCCTGCCACCTGGGTTTGGGTCGGGCTGCTGGGTGTGAAGGAGGAGTGGCGGGGGGGGGGGTCACATCTCTGCATGTGGTTGATAAGCGGCGGCTCCCCGCAGAGACTTCCAGGACCGGCCGCCGAGGGGAGGCAGACCGGCGCCCAGGACCAGACCAGAACCACCACACCGGGGGGGGGGGGGGGCAGCAACCACAGCAGCTGCAGAGAACAGTTCTGTGTGTGTGTGTGTGTTTGTGTGTGTGTGTGCGTGCGTGTGCGTGTGCGTGTGCGTGAGTGAGTGAGTGAGTGAGTGAGTGAGTGAGTGAGTGAGTGAGTGAGTGAGTGAGTGAGTGAGTGAGTGAGTGAGTGAGTGAGTGAGTGAGTGAGTGAGTGAGTGCGTGAGTGAGTGAGTGAGTGAGTGAGTGAGTGAGTGCGTGAGTGAGTGAGTGAGTGAGTGAGTGAGTGAGTGAGTGAGTGAGTGAGTGAGTGAGTGAGTGAGTGAGTGAGTGAGTGAGTGAGTGAGTGAGTGAGTGAGTGAGTGAGTGAGTGAGTGAGTGCGTGAGTGAGTGAGTGAGTGAGTGAGTGAGTGAGTGAGTGAGTGAGTGAGTGCGTGAGTGAGTGAGTGAGTGAGTGAGTGAGTGAGTGAGTGAGTGAGTGAGTGAGTGAGTGAGTGCGTGAGTGAGTGAGTGAGTGCGTGCGTGCGTGCGTGTGTTTGTGTGTGTGTGTGTGTGTGCGTGTGCGTGTGTTTGTGTGCGTGTGCGTGTGCGTGTGTGTGGGTGTGTGTGTGTGTGTGTGCGTGCGTGTGCGTGTGTGTGTGTTTGTGTGCGTGTGCGTGCGCGTGTGCGTGTGCGTGTGCGTGTGTGTGTGTGTGTGTGGGGGTGTGTGTGTGTGTGTGGGGGTGTGTGTGTGTGTGTGTGTGGGGGTGTGTGTGGGTGTGTGCGTGTGCGTGTGTGTGTGTGTGTGTGTGTGTGTGTGTGTGTGTGTGTGTGTGTGTGTGTGTGTGTGTGTGTGTGTGTGTGTGTGTGTCACATGAGCTGTGGGATAATTACAGAGCGACTGCAGAGCGACCATAATTACGTTTGGAGCTGCTGTTCAGGCAGCAGGAATCTGTCCGTGTGACTCAGAACCGAGATCTGGGTTTTCCCTGGACCTCCATCCGTCCAGGTCCTCAGATGAGGAATCTGACGGCAGCCGAAAGGCTGGTCCTGCTCACTCAGCCCCGGGTCCAAAGACCTGAACGTTCAGGCCCAGTTTCTTTTAAACCAGATCATTTATCACTCCAAGGAAAGTAATCTGATTACTCTGCAAACACCACAAACAGCTCTTTGGCTTGCAGAAAAGGAACAAAACAAGATTCCTGGACTCCCCACCTCCCCGGCCCCTGGGCCCTCGACACTGTTGTGCCTCCTCTGGCCTGCATGTAGATAAGAATAAATAAAAGGCTCCCTGGGTCTCAGACTCAGAGGTGACGGCCTTGTCAACACCACAGTATGAGACCAGATGAGACCAGCCCCCACACACACTTTACCTGAGCCGTTCAGTCGAGCCAGTCTGGCCGAGCCGCTCCTCTGCAGCGCCGCCTGCTTCGTCGGCACCTGACTGCCGGTCGGAGACGCCTTTGCCGCCGTCTGGCTGGCGCCTACCGCCTTTGCCGTGTTGTGATTGGTCGGAGCCTTCAGACCTGCAGACAGAGCATGACTGTAAGGTAAAAACCCGAGCCATGGAGGAACCACGCGACCTAAACACGGGCTCAGAAGCTAAAAAGTTTGCAGAGCGGCCGGTCCTCAGCGTCGGTCCTGGAGCCCGGCTTCACAAGTCTGAGTTCTGACGAAGGTCCCATCAGTCTTTGGTGGTCCAGAGGGCTCTGCAGTCATACCGGACCTCCTCTGACTGATTCAAGAAGACCTCCGTCTGGCACCAAACACGCCGGAGCCTCCGTCAACCGGCCGTCTTTGAACGCATCACCGCTCCGAGCTTAAACTCAGATCAGTTCGGTTCTGCTTCCGCTGATCCTAACTCGGCATGGGGTTCCTCACCTGTGCAGGTCCGGGCCTGCAGAGACGGCGCCCTGCCTCTCCCGGCCGGAGGCTTCACAGCGGCGCTGCAGACGGCATCGCCGGCGGCCGCGGCGCTGCAGCCCGGGGCCTTCATGGGACTCTGGCTGCCTGCAGGAAGCGTGCTCCGGCTGGACCGCTCATCCGTCTGGGTCCCCGGTGGAGCTGGAGGTCCTGCAGGAGAGACGGCATGGGACATGTTAGATCACTGTGGAGGTCTCAAATGGCGCTTTTGCACTAGTTTCACTTCTCCTCGGTTCTACCCGCTACGGCCCCATTTTGCGCTTTCGCACTAGGGCTGAGACGGGCAGAGCCGCTCCAAGCTGATACTTTTTTCTGTAACCATTTCAGTGAGGTTCTATAGCGGGCTGAGCAGGGACTATTTCTGAGGTCACCACCCTCCTCGCCACCGATTGGTCGGGGGGCGGGGCCGTCAAACGTTTGAATCAGGAAGCGGGAGTCAGAGCGAGAGCGACTCGCGGCTCGCGGCGATTTTATTATAAAGCGCAAAACGTCTGTTTGGTGATCCAACTCTGAGGTGCAGATGTTCATAAACCTGGTGGCTGTCGAGAAAAAATTAAAAAAGGGATGCAGACGGGCTGTTTTTTTCTCAGCCGCTCGCGGCTCCAGCTGATTTCTCATCTGCGCCGACATGAACAAAGCGGCTGCGCAATCGAGTACGTCACAGCAGCTTCACCCCAACCCGCCCACTTCTCCCCTGGCAGTGCGAAAACACACGTGTGGAACCGTGCTGTGCCGCGCCGCGCCGAGCCGGGCTGAGCCGATACTAGTGCAAACGGAGAGCAGGGATTCACATCAATCATCGTGTCCTGCTCGACAGGTTGAATCTCGGGGTTGGGGTATCAGGTCCTGCTTTGACGTGGTTTTCCTCTTATCTATCTGGAAGATCATTTTCTGCAGCTGCTGCTTCCTCACTCACCTGGGGTGTACCCCAGGGGTCTGTTTTGGGGCCTTGATCTTTTCTTCTATCTGCTCCCTGTGGAGCATCTTTTAGGCTCATTGGTATGCTGATAATATTCAGCGTTACTCTTCCTTAAAACCTCAGGATGTTCATTCAGACGTCTGGTGTCTGGATTGACTGACTCCAGCCCCTCCCCCTGTAACCCCCCCCAGCCTGACATCTGTTGACTATGTTTGTTGTTTTAATATTTTATGTTTTATCTTGTGTTTTATTGTGAAGGTCTTTGTGAGTTTTATCTTGAAAGGTGCTATATGAATATATCTTTTTTACTTGGACATAAGCCTTCATCTTCTCTGACCTCCATCCGTTGAGATGAGTAGCTTCACCCGTGAGTCTCAGCCCTCTCAGAGCTAACTGCGACGGCTGCCAGCTGCCTTCTGGAGGCGGCCCCCCGGTGGTCAGTCGGTGCACTGCAGCTGTTCGTTGACACCAGTAGAGGTGGAAACCACCCCAGACCGTGTGAGTGTAAAATCTCCCATTAAACCTCACCTTTGCTCGCTGCTGCGTCATTCTCGCCGCTTCCTGGCTGTGAGGAACTGGAGGTCAACCCTTTGACAGGAAGTTTGGAGGCGGTGGGCGCGGCGGGTCGTCCTGCTGACCCTGCTGCAGGCTGCTGATTGGCTGCTGGTTTGGAACTGGACGCTGCAGGACTCTGAGCGAGGGCTGACGCTCGTTCTGCATTGGTGCGAGGTTTGGGGATACCTGGGACAAAGAAGAAGACAGAGTCGGTTATCCCTGCTTCCCTGACAGTAAAACCGACCAAAAGAAAAACAACTTTAACACGCCTCCCATCAGGACGCCGGCTCATCTCCTTTGACATTTGAGTTCTCGTGTTTGCAGAAGAAGGAAAATACGATCATATCCACATCTGTGACTTCAAACTGCGAGAAAACGTCCTGACCTGACTAGACAGACTCCTTTTCTGTTTTTTCTGGGTTAGTTTTGCTATTGTTTGTTTGTTTGTATGTAGGACAGGCATTAATATAAGCACTATGCTTCTGCCTGTTCCTTTTCATTCACTATTTTTTGATAATGTTTGTGTTCAATGTTTGTAGAATGAAGTGACTGAATAAAGAAGAAAGAAGAAAGAAGAAGAAGACGTGTCCACCGCAGGACCAAAAGCCGAACCTCCTCCCTAGCCAGCTGTCCCCACCCCTGTAACAACCTTTTCCCTCCTCGGTGTTTCGTGCACAACTGCTCCACCTTAAGAGGCAGTAACAGAGGTGAAACTAGCGCTGGGGGAAAAGGTGCAGCGGAGGGGGGTGGGTGACCCCATCAGCACAACAGGACTGAGAGACCCCCCTCCTGGATGAAAGACTGAAAGCACAAGCTGAAGTCACAGCGCCAGCCGGTCCTCAGGTTTGGAGAAGTAGAAGCCGGGTGGAGGAACCCCGTTTCCTTTCGTGGTTGTCTGGAGGATCCCCGTCACAATACCGACCTGCAACCATGGAAACGCCAGTAGTGATGGTGGGACTGAGGCCAACGCTGCTGTGTTTCCCGGCAGAACCACCTGAATACATCCGCTGGGACACGCTCACCTTTTCTCAATCACAGTTAGCCAGTTTTCATGCTAACATACGATGCTAAATAACGTTATTCATTCCGATCGGATCTGTCCAAACATCCTGATATCACATATCGCTACAGAAACGAAGTGCTACTACATCTGAGACCAGGACGGTTGGGTCAGCTTTCCGACGCTCGGTAAGCACAAGCTGCCTGCTCTTAGCTAATCTTGATCGTCAGACACTGCTAAGTTGGCAACACTGCATCCTCCTGCAACTCCTCCGAAAGCAAAGTAGCTGCCAGCTAAGTAGCTGCTAGCTGTCCCAAAAGTCGCTAAATGACATCGTCGCCTAGTTTGCGTAAGTGCTCATGGGTATGTGAACGTAATGGAAGCCGTACCGGACACTAACTGCACCAGGATTGGGCCACCTGAGGGCGCTTTGGGAAGGGGGAGGGGCCCACAGCAGCACCGGCTGCTCGCTGAGAAGAGTGAGAACCAAAACCAGCCTTCAAGTTCAAGTCCACAAAAGCCTTCAACAATACCTGAAAAAGTCACGAGATTAGTCTCATGTTTCTTTGAAATTAAGTCGCCAGAGGGGTCTGAAAACTCATTAGGGTGGCAACACTGCTTCCAGGCCAACCTCAGCTTTAATCTACTTCATGAGGTTCATAAAAATTCACCTGCCTACAGTCGCCATGGAGGCAAAACTGTAACCGAGACTAAAACTGTTTTTGTACCAGACTGTAAATATGTTTATTTCTGCTGTTAAGTTGGACATGAAGATGAACTCACTGCTGGATCCAGACCCTAGTGGTCAGTAGAGGAACTGCAGGTCTGGATCCGGACCCTAGTGGTCAGTAGAGGAACTGCAGGTCTGGATCCGGACCCTAGTGGTCAGTAGAGGAACTGCAGGTCTGGATCTAGGTCCTAGTGGTCAGTACAGGAACTGCAGGTCTGGATCCACACCCTAGTGGTCAGTAGAGGAACTGCAGGTCTGGATCCACACCCTAGTGGTCAGTAGAGGAACTGCAGGTCTGGATCCACACCCTAGTGGTCAGTACAGGAACTGCAGGTCTGGATCCACACCCTAGTGGTCAGTACAGGAACTGCAGGTCTGGATCCACACCCTAGTGGTCAGTAGAGGAACTGCAGGTCTGGATCAAGACCCTAGTGGTCAGTACAGGAACTGCAGGTCTGGATCAAGACCCTAGTGGTCAGTACAGGAACTGCAGGTCTGGATCCAGACCCTACAGGAACTGCAGGTCTGGATCCAGACCCTAGTGGTCAGTACAGGAACTGCAGGTCTGGATCAAGACCCTAGTGGTCAGTACAGGAACTGCAGGTCTGGATCAAGACCCTAATGGTCAGTAGAGGAACTGCAGGTCTGGATCAAGACCCTAGTGGTCAGTACAGGAACTGCAGGTCTGGATCAAGACCCTAGTGGTCAGTACAGGAACTGCAGGTCTGGATCAAGACCCTAGTGGTCAGTAGAGGAACTGCAGGTCTGGATCAAGACCCTAGTGGTCAGAAGGGGAACTGATGGTCTGGATCTTGGTTCTTGGTTCTGCTTTAGCTCCACCTCTGGTTCCAGACCTTTCCATCAGGTAAGAGGTGACGATGCTGAAATTCGATGCGTTTAGATTTTTCCATTGAAAAAGACCCTAAACTTTAAAATAAAACTACAAGTTTACAAATTCATCAGTGGATCTGGACCACAAGAAATGGACTCCAGTCCTCCAAGATGACTCAGGTTCTCGTGACTTCCTCAATGGACCCACAGCTCGGTCAGTTGGGTCAGTGAGTCACGTGACTTCAAACGTCAAGAATGTCCCAACGACAATTCCCCGCTACTCACATCTGTGGTTGGTTTAGGACTCACCCTGAGTCACCAGTCAAGGTCTAACGTGCACCGGGGCAACCTGCAGATGTGGACTATGTCCAGTATCTGGGTCAGCTCTTCCTCCTGTGGAGGATCACTTTCTGGGTCAAACACTTACTGAATTACAGGCTGAATTACAGCAATAACAGATCTGGTCTTTGAAGGGCATCACAGAGTCAGATAAGGTGGGTGGAGTTGTGGGCGGGGATTAGCATATTCATAGACCTTCATTCACTGAAAGAAAAAGGTCAAACAATTTCCAGATCAAGAGTCAGGACAGTTGAGAGGAATACATGACTTTTATGGGAGTCAGGACTTGTTGAATGAAGCTTCTGAACGTACAGGCAGCTTCCTACCGACGACCCGAGGGTACCTCGAGGCCTTTCAGGTGCTACGAGCCGACGTGATCAAACCTGCTCCATCAGCAGTGAGCACATGTAAGAGTCGCTACACCAGTTTACACCACAGCTAAATAAACTCAAATCCGCAGCAGAAACGGGATTTGTCGCCGGGAGCCGCGGCGGCAGACTCTTGTTGTACAGGCGAGGACGTATGAAACACTCGTCACTCGTCATTTTTGTGGCCTGAATCACACATTCTTTCCAAAGGCAGGACGGATCACTGAGAGGAGTTACGTCTTCCTCTTCACACCGAACCAGGAAACGCTCGTGGAAACAGTCCGTGCACGTTCGCAGGTCAAAGAGATATCAGGAGCAGAGGAACCCCCCGGGCTTCAGGCAGACGCTTGGTTTCAGAGGACCCGCGGCCTGAAACTCCTACGTGGCCTGAAGAAGCTGATTTGTGGTGGAAACAACTTTGTTCATTCTGTCAACATGAAGATTCACTCAGTCATGTTCAGTGTCAAGAGTCTGCTTAATATAGAACAGTCATGAAACAGCCGTTAAACGGTCACGAGACAGCCGTTAAACAATCACAAAACAGACCTGTAACATTCATGAAATAGATGTGTAATAGTCATGAAACGGAACTGTAACAGCCATGAAACAGCCCTGTAACAGTCATGAAACAGCCCCATAATATTTATAAAACAGATGTGTAACAGTCATGAAACAGCCCTGTAACAGTCATGAAACAGCCCCATAATATTTATAAAACAGATGTGTAACAGTCATGAAACAGCCTCGTAACAGTCATGAAACTGACGCATAAGAGTCATGAAACAACCCCGTTATATTTATAAAATACATTCGTAACAGTTATGAAACAGCCCCTGACGGTCATGAAACAGCCCCATAATATTTATAAAACAGATGTGTAACAGTCATGAAACAGCCCTGTAACAGTCATGAAACAGCCCTGTAATATTCATGTAATAGACGCGTAATAGTAATGAAACAGACGTGTAACAGTAATGAAACAGACGCGTAACAGTAATGAAACAGACGTGTAACAGTAATGAAACAGACGTGTAACAGTAATGAAACAGACGTGTAACAGTAATGAAACAGACGTGTAACAGTAATGAAACAGACGCGTAACAGTAATGAAACAGACGCGTAACAGTAATGAAACAGACGTGTAACAGTAATGAAACAGACGCGTAATAGTAATGAAACAGACGTGTAACAGTAATGAAACAGACGCGTAACAGTAATGAAACAGACGTGTAACAGTAATGAAACAGACGCATAATAGTAATGAAACAGACGCATAATAGTAATGAAACAGACGCGTAACAGTAATGAAACAGACGCATAATAGTAATGAAACAGACGCATAATAGTAATGAAACAGACGCGTAACAGTAATGAAACAGACGCATAATAGTAATGAAACAGACGCATAACAGTAATGAAACAGACGTGTAACAGTAATGAAACAGACGTGTAACAGTAATGAAACAGACGCATAATAGTAATGAAACAGACGCATAACAGTAATGAAACAGACGCATAATAGTAATGAAACAGACGTGTAACAGTAATGAAACAGACGCATAATAGTAATGAAACAGACGTGTAACAGTAATGAAACAGACGCGTAATAGTAATGAAACAGACGCATAATAGTAATGAAACAGACGCATAATAGTAATGAAACAGACGCATAATAGTAATGAAACAGACGCATAATAGTAATGAAACAGACGTGTAACAGTAATGAAACAGACGTGTAACAGTAATGAAACAGACGCATAATAGTAATGAAACAGACGCGTAATAGTAATGAAACAGACGCATAATAGTAATGAAACAGACGCATAATAGTAATGAAACAGACGTGTAACAGTAATGAAACAGACGCATAATAGTAATGAAACAGACGCGTAATAGTAATGAAACAGACGCATAATAGTAATGAAACAGACGCATAATAGTAATGAAACAGACGTGTAACAGTAATGAAACAGACGCATAATAGTAATGAAACAGACGCATAATAGTAATGAAACAGACGCGTAATAGTAATGAAACAGACGCATAATAGTAATGAAACAGACGCATAATAGTAATGAAACAGACGCATAATAGTAATGAAACAGACGTGTAACAGTAATGAAACAGACGCATAATAGTAATGAAACAGACGTGTAACAGTAATGAAACAGACGTGTAACAGTAATGAAACAGACGTGTAACAGTAATGAAACAGACGCATAATAGTAATGAAACAGACGTGTAACAGTAATGAAACAGACGTGTAACAGTAATGAAACAGATGCGTAACAGTAATGAAACAGACGCGTAATAGTAATGAAACAGACGCATAATAGTAATGAAACAGACGTGTAACAGTAATGAAACAGACGTGTAACAGTAATGAAACAGATGCGTAACAGTAATGAAACAGACGTGTAACAGTAATGAAACAGACGCGTAATAGTAATGAAACAGACGTGTAACAGTAATGAAACAGACGCATAATAGTAATGAAACAGACGTGTAACAGTAATGAAACAGACGCATAATAGTAATGAAACAGACGTGTAACAGTAATGAAACAGACGCGTAACAGTAATGAAACAGACGCATAATAGTAATGAAACAGACGCGTAATAGTAATGAAACAGACGCGTAATAGTAATGAAACAGACGCATAATAGTAATGAAACAGACGCATAATAGTAATGAAACAGACGTGTAACAGTAATGAAACAGACGCATAATAGTAATGAAACAGACGTGTAACAGTAATGAAACAGACGCGTAACAGTCATGAAACAGACGTGTAATAGTAATGAAACAGACGCGTAATAGTAATGAAACAGACGCGTAACAGTCATGAAACAGCCCTGTAATATTCATGTGGTAAACGCCTAACAGTAATGAAACAGATCCGTAACGGTTATGAAACAGCACCGTAACAGTCATGAAACAGCCCTGTAATATTCATGTGATAAACGCCTAACAGTAATGAAACCGATCCGTAACAGTCATGAAACAGCCCTGTAATATTCATGTGATAAACGCCTAACAGTAATGAAACAGATCCGTAACAGTAATGAAACCGATCCGTAACAGTCATGAAACAGCCCTGTAACGTAAACAGGTCTGGACGCAGACCCTGGCGGTCGATAGAAGAAAACTGAACAACCAGCTTGTGTAAACTGGCAAACATGAATGTTGGAGTCTGAACACGAACATCAAGCTCATCGTCTGATGAAACATATTCAAAAGAAACTAAGGTGACGTTCTGGAGACTAAATGAAACCAAACGGAGACGAGTTTGTTCCTTCAACACATCTCCTCACGCGTTTGCATCATTACAGGACTTTAAAGGATTGTGCTCGTGGACTACGGTGGCCCTGAGGACACAAACCTTCCCTCATGTTCTGACTCATTGTGGTTTCTGTTTTTCTTCAAGTGCAGCAGTTTTCTAGATGTGGCTGCGTCGTGTTTCTCACGTCAGGACCTCTGATTCTTCTCAGCAGATCTCAGAACTTTCATCTGAGATCTGTTAAAGAAGTCTTGTAATCAGACGAGGTTTACATGTGTTCACTGCAGAGCATTACCTCACACACACAAGCACATGCACACACACATACACGCACACACGCGCAGCAGTGAAGCCTGCAGGAAACATCTGGCTTCGTTTGGTTGCAGTTTTAAAGGAAGAAGCAGCTGGATCGCGTTACCTCAGAAACTGAAGTGCGGTAAGAGCTGCTCACGTCTCCTCGTCCTCTCTTCTGTCTCATGTGTCCTACAGCGTCTTACTATATCGGCTTCAGTTTCCTCCGTCCATAAAAGGACTGATGCAGAAGAGCCTCGGGTGCAGAACCACTGGTGACCACTAGGGGCCGGACATCACCCGAAGCTTTCAGAACATCTTTTTTCTTGTTCTTGTAAGTGTGGATGATGTCACATCGGCACGAGCCGACTCCACCCCGCAGATCTGCGTTGACACCAGAGCCACCACCAACGCTGCTCTGATGAGTGGGGACTAGAGGGCTGCATTGGGATTGTGTCCCACCGGGTCCCGCGGGACCCAACGCAAATCTCGCGGGTTTGAACTTTGCAGCGGGCGGCTAAAAAAAACACTGCAGGATCGGGATGTAGCCTAGCGACAAGATGGAAATCAATGACGAGGAAAAGAACCTCAAACAAGGTCTTTACAAAAAGACAAAGCAGGGCAAGTCAGATATTTGGAGAAACTGCGTTTAGTGTCTGTGGCGCATCTTGGAAGAGAGACGCACGAGATTGGGACCAGCAGTCGGTCAGCAGCATTCTCTCCCTCTACAGCAATGTAATGGCCAAGTGATTCATTTGTTAAATTAATTTGTTCCATTTATTAACTTTGTTTATTTTATGTTATTTATTAGTGTTATTTGAGCCCCTCACAGCCTCATTGCCAGAGGTGTCAAGTAACAAAGTACAAATACTTCGTTACCTTACTTAAGTAGAAATTTTGGTTATCTATACTTCACTGGAGTAATTATTTTTCAGACGACTTTTTACTTTTACTCCTTACATTTTCACGCAATTATCTGTACTTTTTACTCCTTACATTTTAAAAACAGCCTCGTTACTCTATTTCATTTCGGCCTTTAATAAAAACTATCCAGTTAAATTGCTCCATCCGGATAGAGTGAATTTGGTTGTGGTTGTTTCAGATGTTCTTGTCCAGTTTTGTTCTTACATCTGTTCCCTCAGATTCCTGCAACTAAACTTGGATGTACATTCCAATAAAGGTTAGGATAAATGATAACATGCCTCTGAAGTTTGACTTTTTGCACCATTACAATACTTATAGGCAACTAGTCATCATATCTCCTGCTCTCTGTTACATGTTAATGCTCAATAGTACACATATATGGTTCTTTAATATATTTGCATTATACTAAGATGCATTCATTTTCAATGGCTTTTGTCCTTAATGGCTTTTTTCCCCCTTACATTACTTTTACTTTTATACTTTAAGTAGTTTTGAAACCAGTAGTTTTATACTTTTACTTGAGTAAAAACTTTGAGATGATACTTCAACTTCTACAGGAGTATTTTTAAACTCTAGTATCTATACTTCTACCTGAGTAATGAATGTGAATACTGAAGACACCTCTGCTCATTGCTATAACCTCAATCACATAATTGATGCTGCGCAAAAGGCGAAATAGCTTGTGAGATGATGACAATGATGGATATGTGTCTAACTTTCTGTCAGGTTTCCTATGAACTGTCAATGACCCATCAAGCTCCACAATGATCATGTTAACATTAAATCAGATAGATTTGTCTGGGACATTTCTCTTGTGGGACGGGAGAAGACACTAAATCAATGCATCTCTATTATTGTGCGGGCATGAATTCTCAGAGTTAGCGGGTGCGGGTGGGAGTGGATGTAAACACTGCGGGAGCGGGTGGGAGTGTAACACACACGTTGCGGGTGCCAGCGGTAATGGTAATTCAGTGGGCCATGAAGAAAACAGTCCTGTGCAGGGCTCTCTAGTGACGGTCCGCCGTGTCTTGTAATACCCCATGCACTTCATCGTGTCCTACACCAGAGTCGAGGACGTTCCTTAGATGTCCCGCTTCTACGTGATCAGAAGTCAGGGCTTTAAAACAACCAGAAGACGATGTCACAGCGTCCATGTCCACGTCTCAAGTGCAGTCCTGTGTGTCAGTGTCTCTCTTGGAGTCCGTTTAGTGTTGGTAGTTATCCGTTAGCTGTATTACTAACTAAAGACCACTTAGTGAACCGTGTTGTGTTGCTTAGCAACCAGAGGAGACCACTTTCTGAGGCAGGGACATGAGCAGGGACATGAGCAGGGACATGAGCAGGGACATGAGCAGGGACATGACAGACTCGTGGCTGGCTGTCCGGTGAAGTTGTCAAGTCAGGAAGCAATAAAAGTGGGACAACAGACAATCAGGAAGTCTGAGGAATTCACCGAGGGAGATCCAAGTCTGAGGTCAAGGGGCGTCCGTTTGTCCCCGCTCATCAGTGGAGAGGACAGACACGCTTCTGTGAGCCAGGATTTGGCCTTTTTGAGGACAAAGATCTGCTTTTACACACACGCAGAAACACACACACACACACACACACAGAAACGCAATCTGCACACGAGCAATTTCTGCTGTGATAATGACACGCTGCATCGCCGCGACAACGGAGGACGGGACTCGAGCCACTCGCACGCGTGGAATTACAGACCAGATGACAGTGTTATTGTGGAAACATCCCCCCCAGGACACACACACACACACACACACACACACACACACACACACACACACACACACACACACACACACACACACACACACTGACCACAGCAGGGAAACAAACAGACCTCAAACTATCACCAGGAAGAAAAAAAAAACAAAAACAAAGAAGAAAAACGGGGAGAAAGTGGTTTAACTCCTGCAGACCAACAGGAAGTTCAGGGTGAAAGTCATATGCAACACTGACAACTTCTGCAGAGACGGACTTCTGCTACGTGCAGCTGTGAAACACACACACACGCACACACACACACATCAGTCAACAAGCTGAGGTGTGTGTTTTCACGTGAACGGACTCACCGAGGCTCGGTCTGGCTTTGCTCGGACTCTGTCCTCCGTCGGTCTGGGCCTGCTGGAGTCCTGGAGGTCCGGTCCCCGAGCCCGGCGGCGCTGCGGCTCCCCTCGCCGGCGGCCTGGGGGCGCCGGGTCCCAGCCTGGAGGAGACTCTCTGCAGGAAGAGCTGGTGTTTAGTGACGGCGTCCCAGCTGAGCGCTCTGAGCTCGGAGCTGCACACCGAGACCATGGTGTCGGCCATCCCCCGCTCAGAGGCAGAAATGCAGACGGGGGAAGTGAGGGAGAGGCTGCAGGAGGGGAGGAGTGTGTCGGGAGGGGAGGAAACAACTGCAGGGAAACTGGGAGTGTGCTGCAACCACAAGAAGTTCCCATTGTGTTGTTCACCCCCCCAGCTCGGACCGGGCCTCGCCCCCGGGCCCCGGCCCCCCAGCCCTCCCCCTCTGACTCTATAAACACCGGCACACATGGACCCAGTTTGTGGACGAGGCTCTGGCACGTCTCAGGCCGAGCTTTAGTGCCGACGGAGCCGTCAGGACGGAAAGGTTCCACCTCCGCTCGCAGAGGTTCCTGCAGAGCCGAGACTGGGGCGGCCCGCCGCCCACGCCAGGTTGCCGGTACCAACACGCCGAATTGTGCGCCAACATTCCTGCTGGATTATGACGGATGGACGGTTTCTGCACACGTGCAACAGGTTACTGGTTACTGGCAGTGGTGTAAAGTAAAAGTACAAGTACTTTGTTACTGTACTTAAGTAAGATTTTTGAGAATTTGTACTTTTATTGATACTTTTATTTTTCTGTATTTTTACTTTTACTTCGTTACATTTTCAAGGAAAAAAACTTTTAATCCGCTATATTTAAAATTGGACACGTCGTTACTCGCTACAAATTAAAGTCTTACATTAAATGAAAATCTAGGCTATTGCCGTGAGAACAGCACACCGTGGCTGCGCTCATATGGCGCTTTTGCACTAGTACCTCATCGGCGCGGCTCGGCGCGGCTCCACCCGTTTTGTCCCCGTTTGTTTTTCCACATCCAGGGGAGAAGTGGGCAGGTTGGGGTGAAGCTGCTGTGACGTACTCGATTGCGCAACCGCTTTGTTCGTGTCGGCGCTGATGAGAAATCAGCTGGAGCCGCGAGCAGCTGAGAGTAAAACAGCCCGTCTACATCCCTTTTTTAATTCTCTCGTCAGCCACCAGGTTTATGAATATCTGCACCTCAGAGTTGGATCACCAAACAGACGTTTGCCCTGTATAATAAAATCGCCGCCAGTCGCTCTCGCGCTGACTCCCACTTCCTGATTCAAACGTCTGACGGCCCCCCGACCAATCAGTGGCGCGGAGGGTGGTGATGTCAGAAATAGTCCCGGCTCAGCCCGGTTAGAACCTCGCCAGAATGGTTACAGAAAAAGTATCTGCTTGCAGCGGCTCTACCCGCCTCAGCCCCTAGTGCAAAAGCGCAAGACGGGGCCGTGGCGGGTAGAAGCGAGTTGAGTAGATACTAGTGCAAAAGCGCCAATAGAGTACCCTATAAGGGGCTGCGCTCCAAGGTGGGCGGAGTTCTGCTGCGTGGCTACTTTGAAGACACAAGCAGTGCTGAAAATGGAGGAGGAACGACACACGCTCTCAGAAGAAAAGCAAAATCAGCAAAGAATGTCTAATAATATAAATAATAAATATAAATAATATATAAGAGTCTCCTTCATCCTCCTTCAGCTGGGGTTGCTTAATGTTGTCACTGCATACTACAGGCTGGGGGTGTACCTGTCAGCGGGGCCAATGGGGTACAGCAGCAGTGATGAGCAAAGGGAGAAATTAAAATGGAAACAAACGCTAAAGGGGTCAGAATAATATCACCATTATTTAGAGTTGTAAGCAAATTCTTGGAATAAAGCCACTTTCGACAGCATGACAATGTTGGGACTTCATTTCTTTGTAATCCTTTTGAAAAGAATTTTGTACTTTGTACTTTTTACTTTTGTACTTAAGTACATTTTACACCATGTACTTTTGGTACTTTATTATATTTAATTTGAGGTACTTTTATACTTTTACTTAAGTAATGTTCTTAATGGGTACTAAAACACATACTAGAGTCGGTGCACTCCTCCCTCAGTCAAGAGCAGGGCATGCACACCTCAGGCTGCAGCTCGTAGCGACTAAGGCCCTGTCCCAATACTATCACTACCCCTAGTTTTCATCCCTACCCCTAAATTTTGCGCGTTCCCGTGAGGGTAGTGGTGTCCCAATTCCTCTTTCCACCTAGGGGGAGTGACGAAAAGTAGTGTAGTGGCTATGAATCTGTCCCTACGAGGGTTTTCCGATCCTCACTAGTTTGATCGAGGGACAGAAACATTTCCCAGAATGCTTTTCGTCGTCATTTGCCGACTGAATCAAAACAAAAAACATGGCTGACATTTCTTATTTTTTAGTGAATAAAATCAATATTTTGAATTAGTTTCTGCATAAAAATGCCTTTTGATTACATTTCTAGCGAGAAATATATATTTTACTTTCATAATATTCACTCAGTGAATGTACATAATCACTCGTTTGCCCGTTGTTGCAAAGTCTTTTTCAAACATCGCCAGAATAAAGGCTGATTTATGGTTCAGCGTTACACCAACGCAGAGCCTACGGCGTAGGTTACGTACCCTACGCCGTAGGCTCTGCGTCGATTTAATGCGGAACCATAAATCAGCTCCGGAGCCGGCAGGCAGAGATCTCTAAATTTTCGAGCAAATTTCTTAACAGGCGTAGCTACAACTGTTAGATTTCATCTATTAAACCAACATTTATCTTCCTAAATGATTTATTTCAGCCAGCGGTAATTCTCCACAGAGCTGCAGGTTTCTCCCCCGGGACGACGGCGCAGCGCGATCACGTCTGTACTCCGGCAGCTCTCATCATCTCCAAAAACATCGGGTCAAATTTCTTAACAGGTGTTATTTGGATAAACTGAGCCCAGGTTGGGGATCTAACGGTTACTTTTACGCCTGAAAAAATATTAAAACTTAATAAAGTGGCATATTAACAGCGCTACAGCTGAAATTAAAACAGCTTTTGGCTCTCAGCTTCCTGATTAGTGGTGGTGCTGAAAGTAGGAGTAGTGGGAGTATTGGGACAGACCTGGGAAGATTTCAAGTGCCCTAAAATCTGTCCCTTCTTTTTTAGGGCTAGTGGTAGTGAGGGAGGGGGAGTATTGGGATTGGGTCTAACAGTCTTGAACTTTGATCCAGATGTTAAACGCTAGGTTACAACGAGTCACACACACACACACACACACACACACACACACACACACACACACACACACACACACACACACACACACACACACACACACACACACCTGGCCATGCTCTTCGTATCACCCTGAAACTCACCCAAGGACTTCTTGGTGTTTCTGGGTTGGCCTCTCCTCCACCCTGCCTTCTGGGAGACTCTGCGGCCCCCCCAACCCCCTCAGAGCCCAGAGAGCTGCTCGAATCAGACAGAGCTCGACTGAGGGCTACAACCCTCTTCAGCTGAGCAGGCTTGGTGGTCGCTGCCATCTTGTGGTTGTTTTTGAGAGTGCGGCTCTTTCCCCTGACGGGTCTCAGGATGACGGCGACTTTGATTGGACCGGGAGAGGATCCCGGGCCCCCATCGCCCCGACCCTTCCTGATGACGGCGGCTGGAGTCGGCCTGGTCTGCTGAGGACAAAGAGTTGGAACATTAGCAGACAGCTGTACTGACTCTGCAGAAGCCATGGGGTAAGAAAATCGTACCTTGGGGGGCACTTTGGGCGCGTAGGTGTTGCACCGGGATCCTTCTTTAGCTCTGTCTGATTTCATGTACGGCCTTGAAACTCTCTTGGCTTCCACACTGGACAGTTTCACAGCGGGGGAGGCCGGTGCGTCAGCGCCGGGCTGCTTGGGTTTTGACGTTGAGTCCGTCTGGGGAGCTTCGGGTGCTGCTGGACAACTTCCAGGTTCCTCGGGTGGGAGAGGTGCGACTGTTGGAGCGTCTTCAGCTGGACCGTTGCAGGACGCTGAGCTGACTGAAGTCTGGGAGCTGAGGTCCTCCGGACCGCCGTGAGACGTCTGCCGTGAGTCCTGATCGCCGAGCAGCGGCCCCTCGGGGTGGCGCTCAGGTGATCCGGCCGGGATCTCCTGCGTGAGCGTCACGTACATGTCGGAGCTCACGGACAGAAACAAGGCCTCCTCTTCCTCCTCATCATCATCGTCGTCGTCAGCGGGGACCTCTGTGGCGTCTGAGTCGGGATCGAAGGAGCCTCGTCTTCTCCCAACACTGCTCCCACTGCTGAGGTCGCAGCTGTTGCCATGGCTACCATCACTGCTCTTCAGGGACAGGGACAGCGTCCGGTTGTCGTTCCAGGACTCTTGTCGGTCTCCGGAACCATCTGCATCCAGGTACACGGACAGAGAGGTTTCATTGGACTCTGAGAGATCCCTCCCCGCCGACACCTCCTCCTCCTCATTGTTGCCGCGCTGCTGCTCGTCCTCCGGAGGCCATCTGGAAAGCACCACCCCCGTCACCGCGTCCTCTTTGGTCATCACCGTGGTCGTCAGGGTGACCTCCAGCACCTCGTAGTCCAGCGGGCTGTCGGTCCGGCCCCCGCTCAGGCTGCTCAGGCTCCGCAGGGACTCGGGGGACGACGCCCCCAGGCAGGAGGACAAAGAGGAGGACGAGGAGGATGAGACAGGGAAGGCATTGCCATTGTGGTCTCCGGCGTGGTGAAGAGGGAGCTTCATGCTGGACCCGCTGGGCTCCCCTACGCTCATCTCCGGGTCTGTTTGAGGGTTCTTTTATCTCTCCGAGCTAAACCCTTCTAGTCATCTCAGGACAATCTGCAGACGGCCGTCCTCCCTTCAGACCTCCACATCCACGTTGACGCCTGCTGCTGGTCGTAGAGCTGCTTCCACCAGACCGGCATCCAGCAGCATCTTCAGAGGTCTGGATCTCCGTTCAGAGGAGCAGAGCGAGGGCAGATCTGCACACGGGGCGTGAAGAGGACTCCGCCGAGCAAAACCCTCACCGGCTGCAAGACACAGGCAGAAAATGGTTTTAATTTAAATCGTCAGGAAGACGTGCATCAGAAGAGAGGAACCATGTCCTCACGCGAACCTGCGGTTTAGAGAAGCTACAGCTGCGAGGAGGACAGCAAACGCCTGATCTCAAGGGCCGACAAGGCATGCTGGGTAAAAACGTAAAAACGGTGGCATTATGGGTAAGTTTGGGTAACTAACTGTACAAACCGATCAGAGAGACTCAGCTGTATGTCTCATCCAGCCGTGGAACAAGAAACTCTGGGCAGATTTGCCGGGCCGGTACCGGCGGTTGATCATCCAGCATGCAGCTCCCTGAGGAGGCACGTTCACGCGTATGTTCAGACAGAACAAAGTTGGTTTTGGCGTTTGCAGGAAGGAACCAGCGTCAAGACTCTCTGGAGAGCAGAGAAAAGCTGCCCCCTGCAGGCGGCAGGAATGACTGCAGCTACTCCCCTGCAGCTACTCCACTGCAGCTACACGGCTGCAGCTACACGGCTGCAGCTACACCGCTGCAGCTACACCGCTGCTACTCCACTCCACTGCAGCTACACCGCTGCAGCTACTCCGCTGCAGCTACACGGCTGCAGCTACACCGCTGCAGCTACACCGCTGCAGCTACTCCACTGCAGCTACACCGCTGCAGCTACTCCGCTGCAGCTACTCCGCTGCAGCTACTCCGCTGCAGCTGCAGCTGCAGCTACTCCACTGCAGCTACACGGCTGCAGCTACACGGCTGCAGCTACTCCGCTGCAGCTACACCGCTGCAGCTACTCCACTGCAGCTACACCGCTGCAGCTGCAGCTGCAGCTGCAGCTACTCCGCTGCAGCGACACGACGGGGAATCTTAAAGGAGCTGTATGTAAGAGCAATAATAAAACGAATCATAAAATGACCCCGATATGTCAACAGACATTTAAAAATCATGTTCATTTCAAATACTTATGTCACTGACAACAGCACTCAAGCCAGGATATTCCAGTTTAAAAAGAGGAGTTGATGTTTATGTCGTCATTTTTTGTTTTGGCCTGAAGCTCCACCCTCCACCTATCTCCCAATCACCAAGTCAGTATTGTTTCTGAAGCTCCACCCTCCACCTATCTCCCAATCACCAAGTCAGTATTGTTTCTGAAGCTCCACCCTCCACCTATCTCCCAATCACCAAGTCAGTATTGTTTCGGCATCCGGGTTGCCAGCTCGGCTCTAATTATGGCAGCCATGGCAGCCTACGTTCCTGCTGCATTCTGCAGCCTACCTGGCAACCTCTGGTCGGGGGGAGGAGGGGGAGGGTACACGCCACTCAACAATATTTTGAAAGTGACTGCAGTACCAGTTTTGGACATTTCTTACAGACGGCTCCTTTAAAGTACACACTGAGCTGCAGATCAGAACTGGGCTGTCGGTCCAATGAGGCCTAACATGTGTAATTTGTGTAATGTGTGTGTAATGTGTGTGTAAAGTGTGTGTAATGTGTGTGTAATGTGTGTGTAAAGTGTGTGTAAAGTGTGTGTAATGTGTGAGTGTGTTTGGGTGTAATGTGTGTGTAAAGTGTGTGTAAAGTGTGAGTGTGTTTGGGTGTAAAGTGTGTGTAATGTGTGTAATTTGTGTGTAATGTGTGTGTAAAGTGTGTGTAAAGTGTGAGTGTGTTTGGGTGTAAAGTGTGTGTAATGTGTGAGTGTGTTTGGGTGTATGTGGGTCAGAAACAGAGGAACCGGAGCAGCAGCTAAAAAAGGCCGTCAGATCCAGGGCAGAGCTTCTCCTCCATCAGCCAGGCCCCTGGGGGCCGGAGACGCGTCCAGGTAGAGATGAGGACAAGGACACGGATCGTCTTCGACTGTCCAGTAAAACACACACCCATCCTGCAGAGATGCAACACCTCCGCCCCACCCTGACTGCAGCCTAACGCGTCCGTTTGGACCCCATCAGGACCTCTGTGGGCAGAAGCCAACATGGAAGTGAGAAGATGCTGAACCAGCCTCCAGACAAGGTGGACATCGGGCTTCTCTTGTCCCTCCGGCGGCGTCTGAGGCGCGACTGCTGGACGTAAGGTTGCCATGGTAACCCTCGTCAGCGCAGTTCCATCGCCGGTGTGGTCTGAGGGCCAGAGGCCCCAGACTGGACTTTCCCCCCGTCTCCTCAACAGCTAATGAGCTTAACGCGCTCCGGAGGCACGAGCATTAAAATCCCTCCCACCTCACTTCCTCCTTTGTTGACAACACGGGGACGTTTCCCTGCATCGTTGCTACGCAAGGACCTTCAAGGATGCTGCTTGGGGACGCGTCCTGCAGGCCGACACTAAAATGAGCGTCAGCAGACATACGGGGTGATGATGAGAGACATCAGGTGTCTCGGGGTCGTGCCGTCTCCAGAGAAACGGGGAGCGTCGACCCAAGGTGGCGTGAGCAGCGCTCATCAGCTCTGTCCTCCAGCTGACCAAAACCAATGAGAAGACAAAGACAGCGTCTCAGGCCCCGTTTACACATAGCCGGATATTTACAAAAACAACAAAATATTTCCCCCTCTACGTTTTGAAAAATACCATAATTTACATCAGATCGTTTTCTAAAACTTTTCATTTATACGAACCCGCATGAATACGCCGTTAAGGGGTGCTATGAGCAGCCAAACCTACAGGCGGCAGTGTAACGAGAAGCATAAAGTCATGCTAGCCAATCAGAATCCTGGAAAAAAACATCAAATAATGACACGAGTAACTACAGTGGCCAAACAAATTGTAAACACAGGTCGCACACATGATGCTGGTGACGTTTCTGTCGCATAATGTGACGTTCTGAAGCCTAAATGTCCGTTTGTCCGTTTTTGCAAATCTCTATTTTGGCCGGAATTTTCAGAAATGATCGTTTTGGTGACTTTGAGCTTCGTTTTTGTGTGAACGAACAGCCAAAACGCATGAAAACACCACCGTTTTTGCTACGTGTAAACGGGGCCTCTGTCCTCCTGGTGGAACATTTTCACGTGTTCATGAGGTTCTTGTGGGTTTGTCAGAGTCCACTGGAACACGCGGCCGTTTTAACGCTCATGCAGAGAGGCGGCTGGTGAAACGTCCCACATCCACTCAGGCGGAGTGGGACGCCGGCCCTCTTTGACATGGTAACTGAACTGACTTCCTCTGGCTCCGAGCTCCTCAACGCTCGTCCTCGGAGCAAGCGACCCGTCCACTCCTGTCAGGATCACCGGCGAGTGGGCGAGTGCGTGAAGCCGGCGCCACGGCGAGGCTGAAGAGCAGCGTCGGAGCCCCGATGCACACTGGGACACGCGTGTCGACAAGGCTGAATTCTGAGCTGGATGGACCTGGAGACGAGGGGCGTCTCCTTTACAAGCGGCCGGTTCTGAGACGAGTCGGAGCAGCAAGTCGGCTGAATCAAGTGATCATCATCATTAAAGATCATGAGGTCACCACCATTTGACCCGGAGAAGAGAAGAACAGAACGCAGCGTTGTTCGTGCTGAGATGGGTTTTAACGAAGAACGGCCATCTTCACGCAGAACAAGTGCCGTGAGACGCGAAAACGTCTCTGCTCCTGATGTTTTGGTACTTCAGGTTCAAAATACTGACGTATATTAACACGTTTAATGAAGCTGAAGGGACACATAATCCCTGTCGAAGAAGAACTGGACAACCTTCTGTGACGTCACCCCCCTAGCTCCTACACTGGGTGGAACACGCCCACCCAGTGTCAATCACAGTCAATCACTTTAGTTTGACTTAGCTTACGCTAACCTATGATGATAATTAGGGCTGTGCGATTAATCGATTTTAAATCGTAATCGCGATTATGTAATTAGAACGATGTTAAAACGTGAAAATCGTAAAATCGATTTTTCACTTTTTTTTAACCTTGTCTGCACACTTATTAATGATTGATGGAAATACCTCTCAATTCCTGCGACAAGTGCCCCATGGGAGAGGCTCTTTAGTGTAGGAGGGGGCGTTGGAACATGCCACCGGGCATCCCTCAAGCCAGATGAGATAGACCGGCTCGTGTTCCTTGCAAAAAACTTGCAAATGTGAATAGCAAATGTAATGACTGACATTACACACCTCTACCTCCTTCATGGGTTGCATTATTATTTAGCATGCAAAGACCCAGTTTAGTTTAATTAGAAAATGTCTTGTTTTATTTAATTGGAAATATAACTTACTGTATGTTTGCAAGTGCTGATTTGCTGATTTTTTTTTTCAGAGATAAAACTTTATATTTTATTATATTTTTTTAAACTTTTTTTCAACTTATTTTACAGAGTTTTGCACTTTATTCATTCATTTTTGGTTTAATAAGAGCAAAGTTTGCACTTAAAGCCCAATGAAGCAAATGTTCAATAAAAAAACAGCATATTTGAAATCATTTCTTTGCCTTTTGTCAATTCACAAAATAATCGTAATCGAAAATCGGATTTTGAGAGAAAAAAATCGAGATTTTATTTTTGGGCAAAATCGAACAGCCCTAATGATGATAATTAATATTTGTGCGTCTGAACCACCAGGCACACTGAGCAGGACACGTTGGAGCCTCGTGTCTGACCCCGCCCCCTAACAAGCAGCTGTCATACACAGCTGTACAGATGTGGTGAGGAGGGAGCTGCTGGACTGCGTCCGTGGGACTTTCATCAGAACGTGGAACAAAAGTTTCACTAAAACCTCAGAACGTGTGGAAAAGCAGAATATGTCTCCCCTAAATCTCCGAGACCCGCGAGCGACGGCTTCTTTGCTCGGCGTCGTTTTCTTTTTCCGCCCATCGAGGTCAGTGACGTCAGATCCAATCCGCCTTCATCCACTCCTTGTTTTCCTCCTCAGCTTGATGGCGCCTCCTCGCTCTTCTGCCGCCTCTCTGACTTTCCGCTGTGGTCTCTGATGGGATCACGCCGTCATCGCCAGTGTGTGTTCTCACTAACAGGAGGCAGTAATGGAGTCCAGAGCGGCTCGTGCCAGCCTCAGCGGCTGCAACCACCACTTAATTCCCCCGCAGCGAACACTCAGCTCCATTGTTTGAGAAGCTGGCTGACGTTTCATTCAGGAACTCAAGCGGGGCCTGCGTCAATGAAGGACAGGCTGCTTTACTAGGTTTATGGGTTCTGGTTCATGAGGATCTTCCATTTATCTAAAATGATCATTGATCAAACCTAAATTAATCCATAACTGTGGCGGTCTGGCTGACCAACAGGGCTCTTAGGTGGCTCTGAAGGTGACCAGGATAGAAGAAAAAAACAGAGACACAAGGAGGAGCTTCTCCCTCTACACCAACGACTGCACCTCAGGGGACTCGTCTGTGAAGCTCCTGAAGTACGCGGACGACACCATCGTCATCGGCCTGATCCGAGGGGGATGAGTCCGCGTACAGACAGGAAGTGGAACTATTGGTCCACTGGTGCAGTTGGAACCACCTGGAGCTGAACCTGCTCAAGACTGTGGAGATGACGGTGGACTTCCGAAAAAACCCACCGCCACTCCCCCCCTCACCATCCTCAACAGCACCATCTCCACCTCAGACTCCTTCAGGTTCCTGGATCCACCATCTCCCGGGACCTGAAGTGAACCAACCACCCACATTAACTCTGTCAGGAAGAAGCTCAGCAGAGGTTGTACTTCCTGCATCAGCTCAGGAAGTTTAACCTCCACAGCAGCTGCTGACCACCTTCTACTCTGCCGTCATTCAGTCTGTTCTCTGCTCTTCCATCACTGTCTGGTTTGGATCGTCCACCAAACTAGACAGGCACAGACTGCAGCGGACAATCAGGTCTGCAGAGAGGATAACTGGGACTAACCTCCTATCTATCCAGGACCTGTACCGGTCCAGGACCAGGAAACAGGCAGGTAACATCTCTGCAGACCCCTCACACCCAGGACACAGTCTGTGTGAACTCCTCCCCTCTGGACGGAGCTACAGAACTCTGTAGCCAAAACCTCCAGACTCAGAGACAGTTTCTTCCTCCAAGCTGTTGCTCTGATGAACTCTCATCACTCATAGTCTCAGAGTAATCAATCACTGTGCAATAATAAAAATAATTAAAGCTGCAAGCAGCGATGAATGGGCCCTCGCACCCTTGTGCACGTTCAGGCGTGCTGCAGTGGAAGCGCTTGTATGACTTGCAAGTAGATGTCTTCAGGCCTGGACATTTAGCGGATGACACCAGCTACGACTCTCTATAGCAAACCATTCAAAAGTTATGGCAGAAATGGCATCAAATATAGACTAATCAGATGAAGGGGGGGGGGGGGGGGGGGGGGGGGCGCGCTTTTTGGTGTCTATCGTCGCCACGGTAACGCGTTTGACTGAGAAAAGTAATGCGCGTCGTCGCAGGATCAAGACACACATTTTGATGTATAACACACCTGGGTGCACGTTATGGTTCGGGTGAAGAAGCGGCCGAAGAAATGGCATAAATTGCGCCAAAATGACCCGATTCATTCAAAATGGCAGACTTCTTCTTCGGTTTCGGCCATGGCTCCAAGAGACTTTTCTTTAAGTTGTTCCATAATACAGGTGTGTACCGATTTTCGTGCATGTACGTCAAACCGTATTGTGGGGCTTGCGGCACAAAGTTTTCTAGGGGGTGCTGTTGAGCCATTAGGCCACGCCCATTAATGCAAAACATTAAATATCAAATCTTTCGCCAGGCCTGGCTTGCGTACAAAATTTGGTGACTTTTGGGGCACGTTTAGGGGGGCAAAAAGGCCCTCATTTCGTCGGAAAAATAAAAACGAGAACAAGAACGAGAACTCCTACAGATACAATAGGGTCTTCGCACTGTAAGTGCTCAGGCCCTAATAATACAAATGCATTCCCAATAAATGTTAGATATGAAAACCAAACTTGAGTCTGAGTAAAAAACTTTTAGATTGGTGAAAAAAACATGGATTCTTATTTTCATTATAGATTTTTTTGACTTGTAATAAAACAGTTTTGTTTAGCAGCTGAAAAACTTTTCCATGTGATCACGTGTTAAAGAACCAAAAAAACTAATGGGGCATAAAATACAGTAAACAATTACTGGTCCATACTTGTTCAAACAAGGGGACAAACAGGGTTCTGGGTTAATATTTGTCAGGTTCCTCCGCAGGACTTTAGCCTTCGTCCAAATGTCCTCAGCAACAAGTGTTTCCTGCCTGTCACAGTGTGTTAAGTAATGTTTCACAGTTTTACAATGTTCAGTCACACCTGTGAGAGGGAACACGGCCACAAATACGCCGTGATAAACGTGGTTTTCTGTTCCAAGGTTTTCTGGAACTGGACTTCAAAACAAAAATCTTCCCCATGAGTTAAGAACAACCTCATATGAGCTCGTCAGCATCCGTGACAGTTCAGCTTCAGCAGCTGAAACTTAGTGCTGCCGCAGGATTTGGGTGAACTACGACAGATCTAGTGATCGGCTATTGATGAGCTGATCATGAGCTACTGATGAACTGATCATCAACTATTGATGAGCTGATCATCGGATACTGATGAACTGATCATCAGCAGGTGTGCTGGAAAACTAACCTCTATAAAAGCAGATGTTTTTTGCAGTTTGCTGGTCTGGTGCATTCAGGTGTGTGTTAACACAATGCCAAGGGGAAAAGACATCAACATTATTCTCAGATAAGCAATTGTTGCCACACATCATTCTGGGAAGGGTTATAAAATACCTTCCATATTTAGTCTGAAACATCTACCGAGGGTTCCTGCTGCTGCAGGGGGATCTACAAGCTGCCGAGTCATTTCCTGCCGTCACCTGCCCCGTTTTCACCAGCAAGATGGTATAAACATCTCTGCAAAGGTATTGATAGCCAATCAGGTTTGAGGACCAGAACATTTCGGACTCCTCGTGTTACCAGAACAGTTTCACATAACAGATGCAGTCTCAGTGAAACTGCATCTCCTGCCAGAGAGGAGATTGCATAATCAAACCAAACTGATCTGTTAATATTTCCCATCAAACCACCGGCTGAATGGAGTTTAAACTGAACGTCTCTGAATGATGGTGTGAGGGACTTTGTGTAGATGTTTTGTTCCGGACGGGCGTGCAGTCATCCGGGGAGCTCGCTGACAGTCAGGAGGCTCACCTTTCCTTCACGAGCCGAGCCGCATCGCGTTACAGCGACACCGAACCGGCACGACTGCAAACACACCTCTGCAGGTCTGTGACAGACACACGACCCGATCAGAGAGACAAGAAACCGCCACGTTACACCGAACGCCTCGCTGCTGCAAACAAAGGACAAGGCCATTACAGTCGAAGCTGTTACCATGGCAATGGCAGACTGCTTAGTCATTGGGTGGGAGGATGCATCCTACGGTGTTTGTGTGGAACTTAAAGTGACATCAAGGAGTTTTTACAGGTTAAAAAAACTGTTTCAGTATCATTTGAGGTAATGTGTCATTACTTTTAGTAAGTATCGTCTAGCTGTCGAAGTCTGTGGTCCCGAACATCAGCAAACACCACCTGAAACAACTCCGTCCCCCTGCCCAGCTCGTCTCAACTAGGGGTGGGCAAAAATATCGATATGGCAATATATCGCGATACTTTTCCAGCCGATTCAATATCGATATTCAAAATTTGAATATCGATTTTTTTAATTTATTTATTTTTTATTTTTTATTTTTTTTTTAAATATTTTTTATCCCCGATCTTTTTCCCATTATATCACCCAGTGCTCCTACCTAAGTGACAGTCCTGGGCATTGCCACTCTCTACCAACCCTGGGAGGGCCCTGCACTGAGCTCAGGTTTTATTTCACGTTTTATTTCATTTTATAATTTATTTTTTATATAACACAATTGCCTGTCCTTAAAAAATGAAAAATAATGGACAGAGGTTTATTTATTTATGGATGTATATCTATACTGACTGATCACTGTGCCTGTCCTTGGTTTTAGTTCCATCTTCCTTGTGTTTATTATCATTTGCCACATAATTAAAGCAACCTCATACTAAATTTAATGTTAATTTCATATGATGTAAATAATATGAAAAACATATACAAATATGTTGTAACTTTAGCTTGTATAGTTATAATAAAACATTGTTTTGACTCAGTTTGTCCCATGAATTGTCACTATAATCTGATGAACGTGCAACTCGGATTTTAAGATCCATCACTATCATCTGATGTACATATATACAACTTGGATTTTAAGATGTGTAATGCATTTTTAAATTTTTCGGTGAACTATGTAGAATATAATAATCGGGATATCGCATAATCGGGATATCGCAATGCGTATCGTATCGTGGCTCAAGTATCGTGATGCGTTTCGTATCGTGAGGTCCTTCCCAATACCCACCCCTAGTCTCAACCGTGTATCACTTCATGGATCAGTACCACACATCAACTACAATCAATGACCATGGGATCTGGATCCAGACCTGCGGTTCCTCTACTGACCTGGACTCAAGTCTGGACTCGGACTCGACTGACTCAGACTCTAGCGCCTTTAACTCAAACTGGAGTCTTGACTCAGACTCAACTGACTCTAATTAGACTGACTCAGACTCTGGACTCGGATTCGAGTGACTCGGACTCAGACACAAGTCGGATCCAAACTCATTCAAACTCTGACTTGGACTTGGACTACAACACTGCTACAAAACCTACGGTCTGTTGGCATCCTGCTTCTCCTGCTGCAGGAGTGTGTGTGTGTGTGTGTGTGTGTGTGTGTGTGTGTGTGTGTGTGTGTGTGTGTGTGTGTGTGTGTGTGTGTGTGTGTGTGTGATGCATGTGTCATGATGCAGCAGAACTCAGAAACTCCCACAGTTACACATAAATGACATGAAAGCACAAACATGAAACACAAAGTTCTGCAGCTACAAACCCAAGGAACGGCAGCAGCAGGTCAGAAGGTTCTGGAGCAGAAGCTGCAGCAGGGCATCAACATGGTGATCATGGAGTGTCAGTACATCTAGAACCCAGAGTCCTGGGGTAATATGAGAGGAACGGAGCTAACAGGCAGCCAGAGGGGTCGACATGCAGGAGCTGGCTCGGCGCCAGTCCAATCACAACTGGACCTGACATCCACGGGCTCAGTGTGGATGGTTACATAATCCGCTGTGTCCTTCTCCAGCTCTGACACCACCGGATCGATACCCGGATACGAGGCAGCGGAGCCGAGCGGGTATCTGTTTGGAGATGGAGCCTCGCTAAAGCGACGCTGCAGGTTTTCAGGCCCTGTGATTAAAGTCTCTCATCTGCAGGATTCTTGATTTAACATGAAATAAAAAACAGAACTCATCCAGTGATGGAGCTGGAAGGCTCACCACCTGAACCCACCACCGAGTCCGTACATGGTCAACACTTCTGCCGTGTTTTTACAGCACGGACTGAGCAGCGGGGGACATGACGCCTCCCCCGACCGCCTCTGGAACATTTCAGAGACGGTTACATCATACACACGCCGCTTCCTGCAGACCTGCATCCTCTCAAACCGTCACCAGGACCTCCAAGTGTGTGAGCCGTGGGACGGGCCGCCATACGACCCCGTTTACACAAACCGAGCTCTGGCTCAGCTGCTCAGCTTCATCGTCAGACGGGTTTTTCATGCGGGGCCAGAAGCGGCGAGTGTTTGAGGGACCGTTCGGGTCGGTGTATAATGAGAACTGGACAAACCCTCTCTGACGTCCCTCGTACATTCTCTTGAGATGGTTATGACAGGAGTTGACTCAAACAAACAAACAAGAAGAACAAGCCCGATTCCTGGTTAGAACACGCCCACCTTACCTCAATGGAAGCTAACTGATGATGCTAACGGATGATGCTAACTAATGTTACGTTAATTCACTCCGATCAAAGCTATCTATCCCTGTTTCAGATGCTGCAACCAAAATAACTCCTGAAATAAATCTGTAGTTCTGCCTGAGACACCAGGACCTGGAGGACCTGGAGGACCTGGAGGATCTGCAGGATCTGGAGGACCTGGAGGACCTGGAGGACCTGGAGGATCTGGAGGATCTGGAGGATCTGGAGGACCTGGAGGACCTGGAGGACCTGGAGGATCTGGAGGATCTGGAGGACCTGGAGGACCTGGAGGACCTGGAGGACCTGGAGGATCTGGAGGATCTGGAGGATCTGGAGGACCTGGAGGACCTGGAGGACCTGGAGGACCTGGTCCGCCTGCTAGTTGAGGCTTGCAAGTTCCAACCGAGCTACCTTCACCCGGATGGCTGCACCAGGACCGAGCTTGGCCTGGACTCCACCAGGAGCTCAGCTCTCGCTACACTCATGTGGCTCTTCTCCTCCAGGTCGGCCCGGGTCCCAGAGGTCCGCTGAGGGCTAGCTAGGGTTCTGGCAGAACTGCAGATGAAGGTAGCTAGCCAGGCGGTGGTCCAGTCATTGAACCTGGTAGATGGTTGGGGCTGGCTAGCAGCTAAGAGACAGCCGTCGCTGACTGCTAAGCTAACCTTCATTCCCAGACCCAGAGCTGGTCATGGCGGTCCGTTAGCACAATCAACACCAAAACACTGTAGTGATTATTCTTGGGGAGGTCTTTATTCGCATCCCCGCGTCAAGAGCGACAAACATGCTAAGTAGCTAAAGTGACGGGTAACTGTTTAACAAACACAAGCTGTCACTCATAAAAACCACGGCCCTAATTATGCATACATTTGTGGCTTTACGTCAATAAACCTAATAAAGTTCATAAAAGTTCACAAACACTCGTCATGGACGTGAACCCCTGCTACGTTCAACTGTATGTTGTAAATATGTTTATGTGTTGAACATGATCACATGGCCATTTGCTCCTCCCACTCTGGCAATCAAAGGGGAATCATGATGGAACGTTTAAAATCCAGGAAATGTTTGGACTCTGCAGGGATCAGCTGCATGTGGTCACGACAACAGCTCACACACACACACACACACACACACACACACACACACACACACACACACACACACACACACACACACACACACACACACACTGCAACAGTCATAACTTACTCTTCCAGCTCCGTTCCAGCAGCAACAAGAAAAAAACGGGACACGTCCAGTTAGGAGGTCTCGCCTGGTTCACACTGGCACAGGCTTGGACGCGTGTCCACACACACACACACGTCCTCCTCACACACACGTCCTCCTCACACACAACTCCTCACACACACGTCTTCCCCACACACACGTCCTCCTCACACACACGTCCTCCTCACACACACGTCCTCCTCACACACACGTCCTCCTCACACACACGTCTTCCTCACACACACAACTCCTCACACACACTTGTCCTCCTCACAGACACACCTGTGTTCAGGCGTCCGCCGTTATCCCGTCCTGACAGGCGAGAGAAGACTGCGCAGGCTGCGCCACTGGAGGGAGGGAGGAGGTACCGGACGGATGAACCTCCCTGTTCTGGTTCTGCAGCGCAGTGAGAGAGAGAGAGAGAGAGAGTGTGCGCGTGCATGAGGAGACCGGGGCACTTTAAAGGGCTCCTCTGCCGTTCCTGGCACAGCGGTACATTCCTCTGCATCACACACACCTTCCTCAAGGTCTGCCGTGGGAGGGGATCGAGTGTCTGCCAGGTAACCTTGCCCCGGTCAGGGTCCACCTCCACCCACCACGGAGTGGGAGGAGCCGGTCCGGACTGTTGCCAAGCAGCCTCGTTGTTCTTTGGTTTCAGGAGTCTGAGTGGAAGCAGGAGGGGAGGTTCAGACCCAAGAGCCAAGAGCCAGAGAGAGGAAGGAAAAGAGGGCTGAGTAATCAGAGGTGGGGGGGGTGAGCACGCCGCAGGCAGCCAATCAGATTACTGAACACGAGACACATCAGAGCTGCCGAACAAGCCTGACACTCGCAGAACCCAAACCCGACCACGCCGGGATGCTGCGTGAAACCCAAAGCAGCGCACCAGAACCCTCACCAGAACCCTCACCAGAACCTTCACCAAACTCTCCAAAAGGAGACGTTTTTCCATGTTGTGAAAGATATCTGCTCCTTTTAAAGTTGATGGCAGCAACACGTCTCAAAAAAGTCACCAGGATGTTGGTGAGCCGCTCAGTCGCGTGGCCTTTAATAAAAGGTCGAGACCTTGTGGGGTCTGTAATATGTCTGCCTACACCTCAGAAAGTAGGTACTGTAGTTGCGCCCCTGGTGACATCGTAATATATATCTGCGTGTCATCTGCATAGCTATGGTGGTTTATTTTGTTATTCTTTATAATCTGTGCCAGTGGAAGCATGTAGATATAAAACAGAAGAGGTCCCACGATGGAACCTTGAGGAACTCCACATGTGATTCTTGTCTGCTCAGATGCAAAGTTAAAGTACTTCCTGTTCTCTAAGTATGTTTTGAACCAGTTTAGTACAGTTCCAGAAAGACCCGCCCAGTTCTCTAGTGGTTTCTTTGAGTAAAATATTGTGGTCAACTGTATCAAATGCAGCAGAGATCCAGTAAAACTAAGACCGACATGTTTCCTCCGTCTCCGTCACTTTGGTCAGAGCGTCTCAGTGCTGTGGTGCCGTCTAAAACCTGACAGGATAGGCCTCATAGCAGTTGTTTTGGGTTAAAAAGTTGAAAAATGCTTCAAAATGGGAGATTTTAAATGGGCCTGTAGTTGTTAACTTGTGTTTTGTCAAGAGTGTCCTTTTTCAGCAGAGGTTTAATAATAGCTGTTTTTAGTGCCTCTGGAAACACACCTGAGATAAAGGACAAGTTCACGATCAGTAACAGGTCTGACTCCAATATCTTGAGGTTTGTTTTTCTCCATCTGCAGTTTCTGACACTCTCTTTTCCCATTTTTACCCAGTGTGGAGTTTCACCATGGAGACTTCTTCCTTCCAGAGATAACCTTCCCCTTCATGGGAGCAATAGCATCCATAACATTGAACATTTTAGCATCAAAGCTACTGACAAGCTCAGCGACTGAAACCCAGGACAGGGCAGGTGTTAGAGAGAAGACCTGGTTAAATGTCTGACAGCTGTTTTCAGTTATACACAGTTTTGAAATGATTGCTGTTGAGACATCTGTGTGCACTGAAATCGTCCTCTCAAAGAAAACACAGGAATGATCAGACACGCCCACATCAGGAGTTATGAGACACGCCCACATCAGGAATGATCAGACACGCCCACATCAGACACAGTAACCTTTGAGATGCTTAGACCCTTAGATATCAGCAGGTCTAGAGTGTGCCCCTATTGTGCGTGGCCTCTGATATATGCTGAGTCGGTCCAAACTTCTCCCTTTGTCCTAAGGACTCAATTGGCTGAAGCGCTCGAGTACGTGACTCGTTTTAACTCGCCCGTTAGTGGATTAAAGGTTCAGAGGACACGGGGGTCTCTGGGCTCTGGTCTCTCTGGAAACTCTGATTGGAGCAGATATAATTCACTCCAGCTGCTCGGAAACAGGAAAATGTGTGTTTTTCTGAACAAACGACCAAGACAAGCGCAGCCCTCCAACCACGCCACGGTCCTGGACCTGGATCCAGCATAGGCCTGCCTCAGACCGACCTCCGAAAACAGCTCGTGTTCAGGACGGCTTATGGGGTGTTGCTATGAGAATAAGGCCACAGAGAATAACTTTTGGCTTTTGATAAACTCGGCTGATGGAACTGCGGGCCTGCGGAGGACGCTACTGAGCACGCTCGGAGGAAGCGTTCGGGACATGTGGCTTTCTAACGCAGGAAGCTCCAGAACCTTCCTGGTGTCAACGGTCCAGTTGGGTCAAAGCAGAACGACAACCTCCCCAGTTAGTTCTCAGAGAACCATCAGATCCACCCCCACCCTTCCTGTTGGAGCAACAGGAGGTTGTCTGGCTGAAATGATGACTCCAGCTCCACCTGCAGTAGACTTCACCTGCATAACCTCCACCTGCAGTAGACTTCACCTGCACTTAACTCCACCTGCAGTAGACTTCACGTCCAGTAACATCCACCTGCAGTTATGGAAAAAACCCAAACATTTCCCACATGTCCTTTCTGTATCATCAATTCTTCACCAAATGTTCTGCGAATCAAAACCTGAAATCTGAAAAGTGGAACTGCAGGTCCAGATCTATGCTTCAGATCCAGGATCTGTAGAATCTTAATTAAAATCTCTAACCAGGTCGAACCATCTTTCTCACAGTCCGTTTCAAATCCTCTCCACGTCCAGAACGTCTTTATCGGTTTGCGGTTGCAAATCACAAACCAGCAACAGATCAGTCTGCAGCGGGGAGGCGGGACATAGCTGAGATCCAGCGCTGCGGTGGCTACTGGATGACTTGGTGCATAACGTCGACGTCAGCGCGCCAACACTGAGATCAGGAGTTCATGTCTTAACTTTTGACGGGTCATTTGGGGAAGCACATCTGTAAACCAGGGGACAATGTTTACGGGGCAGAAGGTTTCCCACGAGTCGGAGCTGTTCCAACCTGCCGGGAAACAACTATCATGTCACAATGACTTTCATAAATAATGTTAACGATTCAAACCGCCACCGAGGTTCAGGGTTGGATTGAAGCAGGTGGTTCTGATGAAAAGACCCCAACAAGTCTGGGCGGAGGATCAGCCTCCGTAACTCGTGTCACACAAAAATGCCAATTATGCCGAGTACGAGCGAACGCAGCTGGATTAGACCTGCAGAAACCTGGCACCAGACCGCCTCACCCAAGGAGAGGAAAACCTGCCGTCACGCTGAGTAACACTGGGGGGGGGGGTCTGAACAGGATCTGAACAGAATCTGAAAGCAAAATAGAATAAAAATAGAATATACAGTCATTTTAAACATGTAAAACAAGAAAAAAAAGTCATTTTTTGGGAAAAAAGATGGAGTTGAGTGACATCACTGACTTAAGGAGCTTGAGGCCGGATTGTGGCAAGATTTATGAAAAAAAAAAAATCCGTAAAAAAATCCGTATACGTTTTAAGTTTTCTAGTAATAATGTCAGATGAAACGTTCCAAACCCAAAAGAATGAGCCCTCTAGTGTATCTCTCCTTTGCCTTGAACAGGCTGTGTGCTGCAAAATGTGCTGCAATTCGGGCCCAAATTTCCCGCGCTGTCCTGCGGATGTGACGTCACATGACGCTGCATGTGCGTTCTCCCCGTTCTCCCGTGCCGGCTTCACTGTTGGCTGCAGTACCCCCAACGGCCGTCGTGGTGAAGGGTGGCGCTAGAGAGTCTCATTTCTTAAAAGGAGCCTCATGCTCCTTTAAGAGTTATCCCGCCTACTTGTATTAGGCTCCACCCACTGGATAGAACTGAACCTGTACATTCCTAGTTAACGCATACAACTGTCTGGGACACGGCCACCGTTACCTTACCCTGACCGCCGCTGGAGCTGAAACAAGGACCACGGACTCCAGCTGAAGGCTAAGAGCTGCTAGCTGTTGATCAACTACATCCATGGACTCCAGCTTCAATGAGTAATTGTGCTGTCTTAGCATTTTATCCACTGCTCAAACGTAAAATTCACCAAAAACACCAACACTGTTAACACCATAAAACTATGTCTGGAAGCCATGCCCATAATGATGACATTTTTGGATCAGGAGACAAGTATTTTTGTACCAGACTTTAAATATGTTGTTGATCAAAATACGCATATCTGTTAACACAGAGGTCAAATGAAATTTACTCACTTTTGGATCCGGACTCTAGTGGTCAGAAGAGGAACTGCAGGTCCGGATCCAGACCCTAGTGGTCAGTAAAGGAACTACAGGTCCGGATCTGGGCCCTAGTGGTCAGAAGAGGAACCGCGGGTCGGGATCCAGACCCTAGTGGTCAGTAGAGGAACTGCAGGTCCGGACCCAGACCCTAGTGGTCAGTAGAGGAACTGCAGGTCCGGACCCAGACCCTAGTGGTCAGTAGAGGAACTGCAGGTCCGGATCCAGACCCTAGTGGTCAGTAGAGGAACTGCAGGTCCGGATCCAGACCCTAGTGGTCAGTAGAGGAACTGCAGGTCCGGACCCAGACCCTAGTGGTCAGAATAGGAACTGCAGGTCTGGATCTGGGCCCTAGTGGTCAGTAGAGGAACTGCAGGTCTGGATCTGGGCCCTAGTGGTCAGTAGAGGAACTGCAGGTCCGGATCCAGACCCTAGTGGTCAGTAGAGGAACTGCAGGTCCGGACCCAGACCCTAGTGGTCAGAATAGGAACTGCAGGTCTGGATCTGGGCCCTAGTGGTCAGTAGAGGAACTGCAGGTCTGGATCTGGGCCCTAGTGGTCAGTAGAGGAACTGCAGGTCCGGATCCAGACCCTAGTGGTCAGTAAAGGAACTGCAGGTCCGGATCTGGGCCCTAGTGGTCAGTAGAGGAACTGCAGGTCTGGATCCAGACCCTAGTGGTCAGTAGAGGAACTGCAGGTCTGGATCCAGGCCCTAGTGGTCAGTAGAGGAACTGCAGGTCTGGATCTGGGCCCTAGTGGTCAGTAGAGGAACTGCAGGTCCGGATCCAGACCCTAGTGGTCAGTAGAGGAACTGCAGGTCCGGACCCAGACCCTAGTGGTCAGAATAGGAACTGCAGGTCTG
Source organism: Cololabis saira (assembly GCF_033807715.1). NCBI lineage: Eukaryota > Metazoa > Chordata > Actinopteri > Beloniformes > Belonidae > Cololabis > Cololabis saira. The sequence continues at coordinate 42,247,723 of NC_084587.1, forward strand.
GATCTGGGCCCTAGTGGTCAGTAGAGGAACTGCAGGTCCGGATCCAGACCCTAGTGGTCAGTAAAGGAACTGCAGGTCCGGATCTGGGCCCTAGTGGTCAGTAGAGGAACTGCAGGTCTGGATCCAGACCCTAGTGGTCAGTAGAGGAACTGCAGGTCTGGATCCAGGCCCTAGTGGTCAGTAGAGGAACTGCAGGTCTGGATCTGGGCCCTAGTGGTCAGTAGAGGAACTGCAGGTCTGGATCCAGGCCCTAGTGGTCAGTAGAGGAACTGCAGGTCTGGATCTGGGCCCTAGTGGTCAGTAGAGGAACTGCACATTTTGGCAGTTCCTGGATTCAGTCAGTTTAGCAAACTGGACGTTGGCCCTTCATGTTTGCAGGTGAGGAGGGGGGTGGAGTTGAGTCAACTGTGTGGCTCCACCCCTTTAACCTGTGTCCATATTTTAGACCCAAACATGTCACATACCATTAAGATTTTTCATACAGTAGTACATCTGATAGTGTCTCATGTTCTTAAACACCTGAACACGAAAAATCCATAACGCAGATTCATCCTCAGGTTTCATCCATAGATGTGTTTCTGGAGTACCTCACCAGGTCACATGACCCAGTTTCATGTCAATAAACCTTAAACGCTTCAGGTGAACTAAGTACATATTAATTAACTTTCTGCTGACCTGTGAAAATAGCTAACTCTATTTGTACTTTCTACGGTACAAAATACTCCACATGAGGAGAAACAGAAAAGTCCCAGCATGCAACAGTAAGTAACTTTCTGCAGTGCAGCAGAACAAAGTTCTGCTCCCGTCGCAGAAGCAAGCAGCTGTTTTCCTTCTTCAGCTCGGAGACACAGGTATGTTATCATGATTCGACCGCGGGCAGCAACACAGAGGAGGCGTTAAGTGAAGGTGCATCCTCAGCTCTGTGCGCCGCCCTGACGCAGGAGTCTTTATTTAATCCTGAGCAGCCCTGCAGGATGATGCAGAGGACAACCTGTTATGTAACACTCAGAGTGCTGCAGCAGCACAAATGCCCGTTACACACTGCTACACCCCCCTGCTGCACGGACACACGCTCGTGAACGCTGCAGCAGAACGCTGGACCTCAAAAAGACCGTGCAGCCTCACGTGTTGGGACAGCGCCCACGCGTTCATGCAGCCAGCGTGTTTGCCAAAGAATCAACACACACACACACCTGTAGGCCACCTGTCTGCACGTACAGAGGCGTGCACGGACACGGGACGCTATAAATCATTTCATAGCCCTCCGTTGTGGAGATGTGCAACCAAACGTATGCATTCTGCTTCTGAATGTTTCCTGCACCCCCACCGCCACTAGGGGGCCCTCAAGCCACAAGGTCAACACGGCTGAGGGGTATTTGGGGGAAATACGACCATCTGCAAGCTTCTGGGCTTGTCTTATGGGTTGCACCACCTTGAAGACGGAGGCAGCTGTGTAAGGTGTTTCCAGGACTGTTGAACTCGAGGTTGGTGGAGCTGGACTCACTTTTACAGCCTCTAGCAGCCGGTCGAGGAACTGCAACCTTAAGTTCCCCATGAACCTCAACCTGGAGGTTAGATGGTTGGAGCTTGGTCCTCCGTATTCATGAGGCACCCCAACCCTTCACTGACACTGTCCAGGCAATCGACCAATCAGAAAACCCTTAGCAGCGCCTCGTTTTCAGGAGGTACCATTACTCATGATAGCTTTTCCTTGGTCGTGGAGTAAATACTAACGGCTTGGAGGCATGATGGGTGTAAAAATAAAGTAAAAAATGACTGGTAATGACTATCATATTACTTTAGGCAGGCAGCATGGTGGCTTAGTGGTTAGCACTGTTGCCTCACAGCAAGAAGGTCCGACAGAAGGTTCAACTCCCAGGCCCAGCAGGGTCTTTCTGTGTGGAGTTTGCATCTTCTCCCCGTGCTTGGGTTTTCTCCGGGTACTCCGGTTTCCTCCCACAGTCCAAACACATGCATATTAGGTTAATTGGTGATTCTAAATTGGAGGCAGTTTCAAATCACGATGCTTATTTGAGTACCAACCAGGACAGGAAACGTTATTAATGGTAAAAAGAAGGACATTAGAAACCCCCCACTGCGCATTGCCCCTAAATATGAACCATCTCTGTCTCCACTGTCATGGTTGTCTCTATCAAATTACATAAATAAAGTCAGAAATACTGTGTAATTGTGAGACTGTAAAAATGTTTTACTTTATTTTACTTCACCAGGTTTACATTGCTGTCTGAATTTGAGTTTAAACATACTACATCTAGCCGGTTTTGATTCTTAAAAGTGACAGATTAATTTTTTTAATGATCCTCTTGAAAGGGCTTGAACTGAGTTTTACTGACTAAAGACCCCCCAACAAAATCCCCCAAAGAGGGACTAAAAAACCTTGGAGCCGCCCTGGCGTTAAGGTGAAAACACCTGAGAGGAATAAATATCCACTTATACAGTTTTAAAACACAAACACTGACACATGTACAGTTGGTCCTTGACAAACGTTGATGTTACCGTTTTAACGGACTGCAACCGATATGAGGCTACGTCAAACAGGGTTAGGGCTATAAAATGACATTTTTCTTAAATTCTGTTCGGCTTTTTTGGATCATATCCGATACGAATTTTTTTCCGAGAGCCTCTTACCTTTAAAAGGTGCTAAATCATCTAAAACCGGGTTCCTTTCATCCGCCGTGAACGAGCAAACGTTTAAACCGCAATATTTCTTATGGACTCTGGCGTCTGGATAACACTGCCTGTTCCTGGCTCCGTACGCGCCGTGACAGCAATGATAAAGGAGGTAAACCTGAACTTACCGGCGGTAAGCTTTGCGTAGATGTCTGCAGACCAACCTGTGGACAACAGCATGTACCTGTTCCTGCACGAGCACCAGGCTCCTCAGGGCTTTACGTCAGTTGTTGAAATCCCAGCAGAACCCCGGTCCCGTAGTGAGTGAGTGCTCGGTGTGTGAGATCACTGCAGTCCTCCGGTCTGACCGGCCGACACACGCACACACCTGTGGTAACGCTCCCGCTGACACCAGCGGAATACCCTCTCCTGATAACCGACACCTGGGGAGAAAGTGAAAATACATGTCGTGTTATATGTGTTATTATAATTCAATTCAACTAATATTACTAAATAATTCATATTTATTATTTGAATTGCATTTTACAACTCTATGCCACCTAAAAGTGCCTTAATATAGTTCATTTCAGTGTATAAAATTATGTTGAATCCAAAATTGTGATTTTTAATGAGCAGTGTTGTAGCACCCTATAATGTAATAATTTCCTGAAAATGTAATAACGCTTGAAAAGGTAATAAAATTTGCACTTAACTCAATCGAAAATGTAATAAAACCCAATAATGTAATAACTTCACCAATAATGTAATAAAATATCCTGACTGATATTGTAATAACATTCTTACCAATAATGTAATACTCGAGTTGTAAAAAAAAAATCAGGGGGGATGGTGGATTTTATCATATGGGGACAGATAATTTGTGCTGATTACAAATAATATAATATAATATATTACAAATAATAGCAGTGACCAAAACACCTGCTGAAATACTGCAGGAATGACATAGCAGCAGTTAAATGCAGCCTTCTGTAAGCTTTAAATATCCACTGGGCTTACATCAAATACATCAAAACACAACAATAAAAAACACTTTTCTGAACTTATCAATATGACTCTGTCCTTCACAGGATAAGTAAAATGGATCACTGCAAAAAACTCAAAATCTTAACAAGAATATTTGTCTGATTTCTAGTTAAAATCTCTCATTTTAGTAAAAAAAAATCTCAGTACACTTAAAACAAGACTCATCACTGGAAAAAACAACAATTTTCACCTGTTTCAAGTAGATTTTCACTTGAAATAAGTAGAAAAATCTGCCAGTGGAACAAGATTTTTTTGCTTGTAATGAGAATATAAATCTTGACCCACTGGCAGATTTTCCTACTTATTTCGAGTGAAAACTTACTTGAAACAGGTGAAAATTGTCAAATAAGGTATTTTTCTGGTGATGACTCTAAATGTTGAAATAGCAGTAAAACCACATTCATTGATGAAATGACATAAGGGATGGAAAGGGGGGATGGCAGTTTTACAGGGGGGATGATTTTGACCGTTTTTATTTCAGGGGGGGATGCCATCCCCCCTCATCCCCCCTCAACTCGAGCAATGGTAATACCTTATTACGTTATTGGGGATTTATTACATGGTACTCAAAGTCTGCAATTTAACCCAATAGTCATTCTGGTGTTTCAAATCCAGTGTATATAACATTCTTGGATACTTAAAACACAAAATGTAGAACTCTGGACTGAAAATGAACATATATATTACATTATTTGTCAAGTATTACATTATCAGTTTTGGAGAAAAAAAAAAGACCCACCTGAAAACGTAATAAAGTCGCAACGCCGCCATCTAGAGGCCAACAGAGGAACAACAAGTCAAAGTTCAGTGGAGTAGTGTTGAAAGGAAAGTTACAGCGTTGCTGTTGTGGATAAACCTATAAAACGCTCTTTAATATGTTCTTTCCCGTGATGTAAATATCCGGTCTGAGTGTCCAAGTTACCAGAATAAGACTTCGGCAGATTTAACGAAGCAGTTGCGTGCACGACGCACGTGGGTCAGAACACACATTGGGCATCTAAATGCAGAATAACAATGAAACAAAGAGAAGTATAACTATTTTTATTTTTTTTCACCAAGTCTTTTTTATTGGCATTTTTAATTTATAAAAGAAAGAAGTACAAGGTTACAAACACAAGCTACAGAACATAAACAACAGTAAACACTAGACCAGTGGAGGCAATGCACCACCTTAACCTGAATAACCATGTCGTAAACTGATTGATGAAGACCATGGTCCGGGGATTAAAGTATAATTCGTTTTTCCATTAAAACCAAAAACGAAAAAAGAGAAACAGCGCCCCCATTTTCGTTTTTTCCTTTTAAATTCAAAACGGGAAAACCAGTTCTGAAAAAACCAAACAACCAAACAACCAAATGAAATAACGGCCGAAATTTGGTTTTTGTAAATTCTTTTTTTAATTTTTGTATGAATATGACGGCGGACAGACCGGAAGCGGAAGTACAGTGTAATGCCGTCAAAATAATACAAACTTATTTTCGTACATATTATATTTATAATATCTTAGTATACAGTCTTATGTGGCTTTATAGACTTAACCTGTGAGAATGATACTGTTGCTTAGTTGTTTTATGATGTTTGTATAGTTTTAAATTGTTTAATGGTCGCTGCCACAGTTTGCTCCGTTGCCATGGCGACCACAGCGACCGCCGCCGCCGGTGTTCTGTCAAATTATGCTACCCGGTGAATGCATGGATCTATTAATAAAATCTGATGAATGTCCTACTTTGCGTCAATGCGCATGCGCACCAGTCAACAGCGTCGACTTGACTAAAACAACACGGAATCGTCCTACAGCTGTTTAAGAAGAAAACTGGGAAAACGGTAAGAATTTAGTGTTTCCTGCAACCAAATTGTAGTTTTCCATGTTTGCGTGCTAATTTAATGTTTCCTACAACCAAATTCCAACTTTCTTGTAGTTTTTCATGTTTGCGTGCGTGTCGACCAGCCTTTGCATGACTTTTGTTAGTTGAATATAAACTACCGTGTTGCAACGCCCTATAAGCAGTACTCGAGTTGTAAAAGAAAATCAGGGGGGATGGTGGATTTTTTTATCATATGGGGACAGATAATTTGTGCTGATTACAAATAATATAATATATTACAAATAATAGCACTGACCAAAACACCTGCAGAAATACTGCAGGAATGACATAGCAGCAGTTAAATGCAGCCTTCTGTAAGCTTTAAATATCCACTGGGCTTACATCAAATACATCAAAACACAACAATAAAAAACAGTTTTCTGAACTTATCAATATGACTCTGTCCTTCACAGGATGGATCACTGCAAAAACTAAAAATCTTAACAAGAATATTTGTCTTATTTCTAGTTAAAATGTCTCATTTTAGTAAAAAAATCTCATTACACTTAAAACAAGACTCATCACTGGAAAAAACAACAATTTTCACCTGTTTCAAGTAGATTTTCACTTGAAATAAGTAGAAAAATCTGCCAGTGGAACAAGATTTTTTTGCTTGTAATAAGAAGATAAATCTTGTCCCACTGGCAGATTTTTCTACTTATTTCAAGTGAAAATTTACTTGAAACAGGTGAAAATTGTCAAATAAGTTATTTTTCTGGTGATGACTCTAAATGTTGAAATAGCAGTAAAACCACATTCATTGATGAAATGACAAGGGATGGAAAGGGGGGGGAGATGGCAGTTTTACAGGGGGGATGATTTGGACCGTTTTTATTTCAGGGGGGATGATTTTCACCGTTTTTATTTCAGGGGGGGATGATTTGGACCGTTTTTATTTCGGGGGGGGATGCCATCCCCCCTCATCCCCCCTCAACTCGAGTACTGCCTATAAGAGATGTAAATATGCGTAAATAGTAGGGTGGGGTGTAGTGCAAAAATAATAATAGTAATAACACTGGTAATGATAATAATGATGATAATAATAATGCATGTATTGCTGTCATATGTTATATATAATATGTGCATGATATACAATATGCTATTTTTGGCTGCTTATAGCAGTCTTTCTATTGTATTATATATTTTATGACATTCTTTGTTCACATTTTAGGTAATAGATGCCTATTTGCACATCTTCATTGAAAAGCACAAGGCAAGTAAGAATAACATGTTCCAGGTTAGCTTATAGGGTCCATTATTAGTCCTGTTAGATGGAGACCTAAGGACTCACGCGCAGAGAAATGAGCTCTGATATGCAGGATTTAATGTTATACTATACTATACTACTTTTCTGTGCATTGGATTCTTATGGTATGTCGGTACCTATACAGTTTTTTTGCTAACCTGACTTCAGAAAGTACTGTTTTGCTTACAGAAATTTTAATTGAATTTTTTTAAAGATTGTCAACATCCCCAAGAAGGCCCTCATCCTTATTGATCCCTTTGGGAAAGAGGACTATTATTCAAGAAAAGTTCTCCACAACTGGAGGTAATCTGCACTACTCAAAATTAATGATTTACAATGAGAACTTGTATGGCTAAATGCTTAACTGTTTCTTATTCTGTGTTTCCCAGGAACTACCTTAAAAGGATGGAGGAATCCACAGAGGTCGTCACCACAGTGGAGGCTTTGCATGAATACAGGAAGCAGATTGCCTGTAGCCGGCTACAAAATCCGGGTCAGTGTAAAAATGCTTGGATAATCAGTTGCCACAATGTGGTAATTACAATGACTACTACAACTACTGTTTTTTTCTGTACACATAATAAAGTGTACTTTTAAATACACATTTCATAATGGATGCTTGATATCTGTAGGTGCACATGCTACAAAATGTAGAAATGTAAGAACAACAGAGATGCCTACACTGCTGTCAATACACGCATAAAAAAGGGTTCTTTATTCTTTTCAAGGCGATGCAAAAGATTACTGCATAGTGTGCGCCCTGCTGGAGTGCGATCCACAGCACAGCATGATAGGAATGGTAAATATTTTATAAAAGAATTATAATTGTTTTATGTGAAATGACTTTATGAATGTTACATGTTTTTAAATTGTATTGTTTCTGTTATGTTGTCTCACTAGGTGCAGTGTGGGACATGTCATCAGTGGGCCCATTTGGAATGCGCCAAGTACACCGACGAAGAAAATTACACCTGTCCAAAATGCTTGTGATTGAATAAATGCAGAATAAAAAAGGAATGTTTAACTGCCAGCAGTGTCTTTGTGGGTCTGCCCCAATCACAATTCCAGCTTCCTTTACCAAGGTTGCTGATCTTCTACTGCATCTTCATTTTACCCCCAACTACTACCCCACCCCTCATATCCACTGATATCCACTTTTTATGTACAGGTTGATTTGTCACATGGAGACTACTGCTGCATTCAGATGAATCTGAAAATCTGATGAATATGAAACTTTGTATAAACCTTTTCTTTATGATACTTCCTGGAAATGTGCATTTACTTATTTTCAAAAAGAAATTAGTGATAAAAAATAGATATATGTAGCTTGAAAATGTATTGAAACACAACAAGGTGAGATACAGGCAGTTCTATCCGCATGCGTGTATGTGACAGCATGATTTGACGGGGTATTTTCATCTGCCAAATCGTGCTACATGATATCTATGTGCTTCTACATAGATAAATGCATGTAGGACTATTTGACAGATGAAAATACCCCGTGAGATCACGCTTCCACATAGATAAATGCATGTAGGAGAATTTGACAGATGAAAATACCCTGTGAGATCACGCTTCCACATAGATAAATGCATGTAGGATGATTTGACAGATGAAAATACCCTGTGAGATCACGCTTCCACATAGATAAATGCAGGTAGGATGATTTGACGGATGAAAATACCCTGTGAGATCACGCTTCCACATAGATAAATACATGTAGGATGATTTGACAGATGAAAATACCCTGTGAGATCACGCTTCCACATAGATAAATGCAGGTAGGATGATTTGACAGATGAAAATACCCTGTGAGATCACGCTTCCACATAGATAAATGTTGATGTCTATGTAGAAGCGTGATCTGACGGGGTATTTTCATCTGTCAAATCATCCTACCTGCCAATATCTATGTGGAAGCGTGATTTGACAGGTTTTTTAAAATAGACGATTTTTAAATCGTCTATTTGCATGAAAAATGTTTTTTAAAAAAAGAAACTGAGATATAAGAAACGGGGATCGTATGGTAGTATTTTCTGCCGAGGTAGGACATCTCGGCAGAGAATGTCATTTCATCCTACGGGTAGGACGATTCGCGGAGGTAGGACAACTCGGCAGATCACCGCCGCTGTGGTTGCCAGGACAACGGAGCAAACTGTGGCAGCGACCATTAAACAATTTAAAACTATACAAACATCATAAAACAACTAAGCAACAGTATCATGCTCACAGGTTAAGACTATAAAGCCATATAAGACTGTATACTAAGATATTATAAATATAATATGTACGAAAATAAGTTTGTATTATTTTGACGGTATTACACTGTACTTCCGCTTCCGGTCGGTCCGCCGTCATATTCATACAAAAATTTAAAAAAGGAATTTACAAAAACCAAATTTCGGCCGTTATTTGATTTGGTTGTTTGGTTTTTTGTTTTTTTCAGAAACGGTTTTCCCGTTTTGAATTTAAAAGGAAAAAACGAAAATGGGGGCGCTGTTTCCGTTTTTTCGTTTTTGGTTTTAATGGAAAAACGAATTATACTTTAATCCCCGGACCGACCATATCCTATCCAGAGTGTTCTTCCAAGTCACCTCAAAGACCTCCAAACCTCGATCCTGCTCCCATTGTTTTAGTGGTATTAGGGGTTTATTAGGGGAGAATAGAGTTTCCCAATTGTAAATTTAGGACTTATCTTAAGTTTCAAGATGGAGTCCAGGAGCGATTCAGGCGGGCAGGATGGAAAATGGGTAAATGATGTTGAAATGAAACTTGGGAGCTGTAGGAATCTGAAGAACTGGGAGCGAAGGATGTTGAATTTAAACACAAGCTAGTCAAAAGATGCAACAAGGGTGAATATAAATTCACATCGTAAATAATGTCTGCTTTTATGTGTAGATCAATACAGGGACTCAGGGTAAATAGTGTTTACCACTATGTAACGCCATGTAACTTCCTTTCCAAACAGGTCAAGACTGCTGCTACAAATAAAATAAAACATGTCTCTTGTATTCATGCATACTGCCCATCCATCCGCTTTCTATACCCCGTTTATCCTTTGCAAGGTCATGGGGGGTCTGCTGGAGCCTATCCCAACTCATCACAGGCGAGAGGCCAGTCTATCACAGGGCCACATATAAACAAACAACCAGACATACTCACACTCACACCTAAAGGCAATTTTGAAACATCAATTAACCTACTACGCATGTTTTTGGACTGTGGGAGGAAACCGGAGTACCCGGAGGGAACCCACACAAGCACGGGGAGAACATACAAACTCCACACAGAAAGACCCTGCCGGGCCTGGGAGTCAAACCGGGAACCTTCTTGCTGTGAGACAACAGTGCCAACCACTAAGCCACCATGCTGCCCTGATACCATCATATTAAACGGAAGTATATAACATCCTCCCTGCGATGGACTGGTGACCTGTCCAGGGTGAGCCTCTGCCTCTCACCTGAAAATAGCTGGGATAGGCTCCAGCAGACCCCCGTGACCCTGCAAAGGATAAAGCGGGTATAGATAATGGATGGATGGATGGATGGATGGATGGATGGATGGATGGATGGATGGATGGATGGATTTAACATCCTGATGTTATCAGCTACCCAAATCCTGGAAAATTAAAATAGTAAATAATAATAATAATAATACATTTTATTTATAGGGCGTCTTTCATGGCACTCAAGGTCGCCGTACAACATCAAATAAAATCTCATAAACTCATAAAATTCATAGTCAGTGTGAGAACAGGAGTCAGTGTTCCTGAGGTCAGGGGGGAGGGAGTTCCAGAGATGAGGGGCAGAGTGGTTGAAAGCTCTAGACCCCATGGGGGACAGACGGACTGGGGGGACGGTGAGGGTGATGGAAGAGGCAGACCTGAGAGACCGGGTGGGGACATTGATATGAAGGAGGTCAGAGAGGTTTGGGGGAGCGAGGTTGTGGATGGCCTTAAATGTCTGGAGGAGGATTTTGAAGTTGATCCGGTGTTTGATGGTAAGCCAGTGGAGTTGGTGTAGAACGGGAGTGATGTGGCTGGTGGAAGGTGTTCTGGTGATGTATTATTAATGTATTATTAAATGTATTATATTAGAATCAGAATCAGAATCAGAAAAGGGTTTATTGCCAAGTTTGTTAACACACAAGGAATTTGTTGTGGTGATTGGTGCAATACAATAAAAATATAAAAACAAACAAATATATAAGAGATAAAATAAAATGTATAAACAGAAATGTACAATTTGAGGTTTAAAGCAGCACAATGTAACTTTCAGCTTTTGTTGAGTTTGGCGGCTCCTTTGGACAAAAGCGGTAGTGCTTTACCAGTAGTGTGGCAGGGTTCCTACCATGCTCCTCAAAGTTACATAGTGCCAGTGAAGGCGATACAGACCCCTCAGACCAGGACAGAGGTTCATTAAACCTGTTGTAAGTTGATGTACCATCACAATGACTCTGGAAATATTATATTAAGGTGGAAAAGTTACATTGTGCTGCTTTAAAGTGCCGGATATGAGTCTTTACAAAAAGTGACGTAGGATGACTTAGGACAGATAAAATGTATAAACAGAAATGTACAATATGTGGTTTTTAAAGTGCCGGATATGAGTCTGTACAAAAGTTACAGGATTGGAATATTTACGTTAATGTAACGTAGTGTGGGATGGGGGGGCAGTTTACCGTGGCAGCAGCGTGCCAGACGGTGATGGAGGAGGTGAGGATGGACTCAATGATGGCCGTGTAGAACTGCACCATCATTGTCTTTGGCAGGTGGAAATTTGATATTTGAAATTTGATGGTTGATATTATTAAAGGAGCTTGAGGCCGGATTGTGGCAAGATTTATGAAAAAAATCCGTATACATTTTAAGTTTTCTAGTAATAATGTCAGATGAAGCGTTCCAAACCCAAAAGAATGTTTCCTCTAGTGTATCTCTCCTTTGCCTTGAACAGGCTGTGTGCTGCAAAATGTGCTGCAATTCGGTCCCGAATTTCCCGCGCTGTCCTGCGGATGTGACGTCACATGACGCTGCATGCACGTTCTCCCCGTTCTCCCGTGCCGGCTTCACTGTTGGCTGCAGTACCCCCGACGGCCGTCGTGGTGAAGGGTGGCGCTAGAGAGTCTCATTTCTTAAAAGGAGCCTCAAGCTCCTTTAAAGGAGCCGTCTGTAAGAAATGTCCAAAACTGGTACTGCAGTCACTTTCAAAATATTGTTGAGCGGCGTGTACCCTCCCCCTCCTCCCCCCGACCAGAGGTTGCCAGGTAGGCTGCAGAATGCAGCAGGAACGTAGGCTGCAATGGCTGCGATAATTAGAGCCGAGCTGGCTCTAATGACATAAGTATTTGAAATGAACATGATTTTTAAATGTCTGTTGACATATCGGGGTCATTTTATGATTCGTTTTATTATTGCTCTTACATACAGCTCCATTAATTATTATTATTATTATCATTAAATATACATGAAAATTAAAATACAGCATACAGAACAAACGTGCCTCTCTTGTATTCATGTTTAAGTGCCGATATGTTCAAGTATGTTATAATGCTATTATGTCGAAATAAAGAATTTTGAGTTTAAATTTGAAAAACCGGATGTTGTAATGTTGGCACTTTGATGTTATTACGTGAAAAGTTTTATTTTGAAAGGCTGAAGCGGATGTGTCCTGGTGTCCGTGTGTCGGTGACGTCAGCCGGACCGTGACGGAGGGTGGTTCCGTCTGTCGGAGCGGAGTGACAGACCTGGACCAGCGGGCCGGGACCGGGGACCGCTCTCAGCCAGACCTTTAACCTGAGCGCAGCGAGGCGGGGCTTGGAGCCGAGGAGCATGGGCGGTCCCCCGGGCCAGCGCCGGGGCAGCAGCAGCAGCAGCAGCGGCAGCAGCAGCAGCGCGGCCGGCGGAGAGAATCCCGGAGTCTGACAGCGTCGCTTCTCCATCTCCTCCTCCGTCTCCTCCTCCATCTTGGTCGGCAGTGATGGAGCACATCCGGACGCCCAAGGTGAGGACAAACAAGAAGCCCCCTCGTCCTGCTTCAAACCCGCCTCTGTCTGCAGCCGAGGGCTTGCCAGTGACCGCCGTGTCCGGTAATGGACCCCTCAGGTCCACACCTGGCCGCGGCCTCGGGGATGCTCAGTGCCCGGATGACCGTGACCGTCTGAAGGATGATTTATGGTTCCGCGCTAAGTCGACGCAGAGCCTACGGCGTAGGGTACGGTGCGCGTCGCCGCGTACCCTACGCCGTAGGCTGTGCGTTGGTGAAACGCGGAACCATAAATCAACATTGACCCACCATGATGACGCAGCGCTGTGACAGTATAGAATAGATTAACCAGTACTCGAGATGAGGGGGGATGAGGGGGTATGGCATCCCCCCTCATCCCCCCCTGAAATAAAAACGGTCCAAATCATCCCCCCTGTAAAACTGCCATCCCTCCTTTCCATCCCTTATGTCATTTCATCAATGAATGTGGTTTTACTGCTATTTCAACATTTAGAGTCATCACCAGAAAAATAACACCAGAAAAATAACTTATTTGACAATTTCACCTGTTTCAAGTAAATTTTCACTTGAAATAAGTGGCAGATTTTTCTACTTATTTCAAGTGAAAATCTACTTGAAACAGGTGAAAATTGTTGTTTTTTCCAGTGATGAGTCTTGTTTTAAGTGTAATGAGATTTTTTTTTACTAAAATGAGACATTTTAACTAGAAATAAGACAAATATTCTTGTTAAGATTTTGAGTTTTTGCAGTGATCCATTTTACTTATCCTGTGAAGGACAGAGTCATATTGATAAGTTCAGAAAACTGTTTTTTATTGTTGTGTTTTGATGTATTTGATGTATACCAGTGGATATTTAAAGCTTACAGAAGGCTGCATTTAACTGCTGCTATGTCATTCCTGCAGTATTTCTGCAGGTGTTTTGGTCAGTGCTATTATTTGTAATATATTATATTATTTGTAATCAGCACAAATGATCTTTTCCCATATGATAAAATCTCACCATCCCCCCTGATTTTTTTTTACAACTCGAGTACTGAGAATAATACTTTATTAATCCCACAGAGAATAAATTTGGTTGTGCTGCAGTAAACACACACACTCTCAACAATTTTAGCAAAATACACGTCAAGTATGGAAAGGTATATAAAAAAAGTATATCCTAAAAAGAAAAAAGAAAAATAACCAATAAATAGCTAAATAATTAACAAAAGAGCAATATAAAAAATTAGCAATGTACAAAAGAAATACTAAACAGAAATAATAAACCCGAAAAACGAATAATATATACATGTGCAAAAATACCAGTGAGGTATTTAGAGGGAGAAGATTTTTCCCAGATCCAATATGTAAATATACAAAACATGTTTTAACAAATATGAACTTTTCAATTATTTTAACAATACATGAACAACACAGGGTAACACAGTTACAGGGCAACACACACAGAAATATCAGAAAAATAGGTTATTGCACTCGAGTGGCTAGAGTTAGTTGTTGTTGATGGCTGTGGGGATGAAGGACCTGCGGTAGCGTTCCTTCTTGCAGCGGGTGGAGCAGTCTTTGGTGGAGGATTTCCTAAAGGTTTCCCCCTCTCAGATCCTCTCTGAACCAAAACCACCCCCATCCAGGTCCGCATAGAGCTGCACAGGAACCCTCAGGGGTACCAGATCCCCGAGACCCGTAGTCATGGTTACCTGGTTACATCCGGAGCCGTCCTTGGACTTCAGGGAGGTTTCAAGGTTAAGGGGTCACAGGCTGAGTTTCCCTGCAAAATTTACAAATTGTGGAACTTGACGTGAATTTTTCTGACCAAAACTCTTGAGTTCATAAAGATAAAATCATTAGTTTTCTTGCCGTTTTGCTGTTTTATATAAAATTCGGAAATTAAGGTTTTTCATGCAAATCTGTTAGGTTATAACTTAGTTATACATTCTTTTTTGTGCATCTGTGAGCTTATAAAATCACAAATTCAGAGGTTTTACACACAAATAAACGGGAATAAAAAGTCATAAACTGTGAGGTTTTCTTTCATGTTTTTTTAATTGTTTATCAATTCTTTTTTTGATCTTTTGGGTTTTTTTGCAATGTATTGGTGGACACAAAAACCTGGAATTAGGCAAGTTTGTGGGTTTATAATTTAACTTCTTTTGTCTTACAAATATGTAAGTTTCGGTAAAAGTTTACGTAAAATTCCTGTTTTCTCCCTAATTTTCAAATACATAGTCAGAAAATGAGACTTTTCTCATAAAATTTGAAGCTTATAATAGTTTGAATTTTTTTCATGCAAATTCTTGAGTTTATAAAGTTACCTTTTGCAAACCTGCAAGTTTTTAGAAATGTGGAACCCCGCCCACTTCCCAAGGAACCGTAGTTATTTATCTTCATTAAGTCACAGTAATACAGTTAGTTATGTTGGCCTGAATCAACCTGGACTCACAAATCTAACTATTTTGTAACTCTGCTTTTTATCACAATTTTTAAATCAGAACTTTCCACACTTTCTTAGTTTTATCTCGTTTCTCATGTGAATTTATGACCTTTTAAAAAAGTTGGAAGTCATTTCTATATTTTGTTACGCTGCTAGTTTTTTTTATGAATTTAACCTCACTTGCTTCCTTTTGTGTTTTTCCTCTCAGCGCTAGTACCCTAACGCGCTAGCTAGTGTCGCTTCAGTAAAGTCACGTAAGCTTGGAGGTTTATTTTTGAATTTTATTCTTCAGTTTCAGTGTTAGATCCACAAATGCAGCGTGTTTTTAGTTGACTGATGCGTCGCCAGCGGCCATCTTTAAGCCCTGACTCTGCCTGTTGTTGAATTTGCTGCTTGTTGTGACACGTGTGTGTTTGCCAGGTGGAAAACGTGCGTCTGCTGGATCGGTCGTCGGGCCAGAGGAAGGCCAGCGTCGGGACGCTCTACCTGTCCGCCACACACACCATCTTTGTGGAAAACAACCCAGAGACTCGCAAGGAGACATGGGTAAGCTGGCAGTGCATGTTGTCCCAGAGGAGTGGCGTCCAAATCAGAATCAGAATCATGTTTATTTGGCCAAGTCAGATCAAACAAGACAGGGAATTGGACTCTGTTATTTTCGCTCACTGTACAGTAAATAGGCAATAGATAAGATTCCCTGTGGCTGACGGGGCAGCTCACGCCGGACCCTCAGATTTCCAGGGGCGGTTCCAGCAGAAGAGCCGGCCTCGTCCTCAGTGTGGTCTCATCAGACCGGAGGACAGGATGACCAGCTGACAGACCTGCAGAGGAAGTGGCGCTCTCGCGCCTGTCCTCACATGAGTGACAGATGGGGTTCCTCCTGACGTGATGTCAGGACGCTGTGTCTCGATCACGGGAGGGAAACGGAGAGATTCAGGGAGATCACCTGACATTTTACCGTCGTTGGAGAAGAAATGTCTGTGGAAGGTTAAAGAAGCAGGAAACGTCAGCAAGGAGTTTTGATGTGAGGACACAGTTAGAGCTGGACATTTCTTCCTTCGCCTCTCCTCGCCTCTTCGTCTCCTCGTCTCCTCCACTCGCATCCAAAGCTCCTAAACCTCCGGCAGGATGACTCATCCTCCTCCTCCCTCTGGGCTCCACCGGACTCTGAACCCGTCCAGAGGCATCAGATTTCTGTCAATTCATCATGACGGTTTCATCTACTTCTTCTTTTTCCCTCCTCCAACGTGAGAAGAAAGGAATAGTTGTCTTCTTGTGACACAAAGCTGACTTCCTGTCAGGACGCATGACGCAGAGGGGATAGGAGGAACTTGCGGTGGTTTTGTTTTTGTCTCTGGGGACATGTCTCTGTGAGGGGGGTGGAGAAACGGAGGCGTGTGCACGTGAATAAGAGTCTGCTTCATGTGTGTGTGTCACAGGTGCTGCACAGCATGGTGAGCGGCGTGGAGCGGCCGCCCGCCACGCCCTCAGGAAGTCAGCTGATCCTGCGGTGTAAGGACTTCAGGGTCCTCCACATCCTCGTCCCTCAGGAGAGAGACTGTGTGGACGTCCACACCTCGCTGGTCCGGCTGTCCCGACCAGGTGCGTGTAGGGCTGGGTGATATGGACCAAAAGTCACATCTCGATATTTTCTAGCTGAATGGCGACACTCGATATATATTGATATTTTTACTGTGCCATACTTTGGGTTTCCCCCAAAGCATTATAGCATAGCATCTCTGTTAGCTTCATTTTTTTCTGAGGCAAACCCTTAAAAAAACAGTCAGTTTTAACACAAAGCCTCGTGCCAAATGTCACACAGGTTCATTTATTAACAGAGGTCTGCACAATATCAAAATGTATAAAACAAATGAAATAAAAATAACTGCCTGCATATATAGAATAAAAATGCTTCTTGAATAAAATAAAACAAATATCCCTTTCCTGCATAACAATTAAATTAAAATACACTGCAATTAATACAATGTAGACAGTAACAGGCAGACTTTTCCACTGAGGTTGACAGTTACAGTAACAAAACATTTGTGCAAATCTCAAATAAAACATTCAAGCCAATTTGTCACAAAATAAGCTATATCAAAATCATAAAAAAATTAAAAAAATGTCTCGATATAAACGATATTGTCTCGTACCATATCGCGTTTGAAAATATATCGATATATATTAAAATCTCGATATATCGCCCAGCCCTAGGTGCGTGCGTGTGTATGTCGCTGTTTTATGAACGTAAAATGACACATCATTTGTGAATGTTTGAGAATCACGACCCACAAAAATCATCGTTTTCTGGCTATGTAAGAAGAACTGGACAAACGCCTGTGATGTCCCCCAGAGATTTTACCAGGAGTCAGCTTGAAGCTGGGGGGTGTCATGGTGGCGAGGAGGCAGGCTGGAACACGCCCACTTAGCTCGGTTAGCCTGGTTAGCAGCCGGCAGAGGAAGCTGCTACTGAACTGACTTCCCCCTCGGACCGGTCCGGGCCAGCGGGCAGCGGGTCTGTTAGTACAATACGCTACTGACACGTTAATGATCCCGCTCCGTTAGATCAAAGCTGCTAAAGCGAAGACGGCGAGCTGTCACTAAATCTGCTGCTTTAATTTTTATATAATTTTATAAAAATATAATTTTATATAATTTAACGTGCGTCTGCCGACCTCAGGTTTGGATCCAGAACCTGAACTGCATTCTTTCAATTCAATTCAATTTTATTCATATAGCATCTATTACAACCAAAGTTGTCTCTAGGATCTTTCCAGAGACCCAGAACTTGACCCCCGAGCAATTATTACATAAACATAACATAAACAGTGGCAGGTAAAAACTCCCCTTCAGGAGGGAAGAAACCTTGAGCAGGACTTGGATCATTAGGGGGGACCCTCCTGCCAGAGGCCAGCTGGGTAGAGCAGGAAAAGAGAAAACAGGAAACAGAAAGAGAGAATGAAGAACAGAGGAAGGAGAGACGGACACAATGGCTAAGGTGGTTGGGGGGGGGGGGTTAAGCCAGGATGTCAATAAACATCATCAATAAACCTGTTTGGCGGTTCCAGCATCCTCTCCTCCTCCGCCCTCTTGCCTCTCCTCTGTTGCTCCTTTGTGCTGCTTTAACATCCTTGCAGCGCTCTGGTTTCTGGTGTTTTTGCTGCTGGACATGCTTGTGTGGTGAAGGTGTGGCTGGATCAGGTCCTGGTGAAATGAAGTGTGGTCTCTGTCCCCAGAGAAGTATGGCGAGCTCTACTGCCTGTCCTTCAACCCCAACGTCAACAAGGAGGAGCGCGAGGAGTCCTGGAGCTTCATCGACCTCAGTGCGGACTACAAGAGGATGGGGGTTCCTAACAACCTGTGGGTCACTACAGCAGGCAACAGCGAGTACCGGGTGAGTGTGGCTGTGCACATTTTCATGTATAACACACCTGGGTGCACGTTACGGTTCGGGCCGCATTAACGGCTGAAGAAATGGCATAAATTCAAAATGGCCGACTTCCTGTTCGGTTTCGGCCATGGCGCCAAGAGACTTTTCTTTAAGTTGCGACATGATACAGGTGTGTAGCGATTTTCGTGCATGTACGTCAAACCGTGTTGTGGGGCTTGAGGCACAAAGTTTTCTAGGGGGCGCTGTTGAGCCATTAGGCCACGCCCATTAATGCAAACCATGAAATATCAAATTTTTCGCCAGGCCTGGCTTGTGTGCAAAATGTGGTGACTTTTGGGGCACGTTTAGGGGGGCAAAAAGGACCTCATTTCGTCGGAAGAAGGAAAAAAATAAAATAATGACGAGGAAAAAATAAATTCCTACAGATACAATAGGGCCTTCACACTGTCAGTGCTCAGGCCCTAATTATGGCCTGTCAGCTTGCTCTTCCTACCGTTTCTGTGAGCGTTGCTCTGCCTGACTCTAGACCTGAACGCTCCAGACCAGCACCATCGGGCTTTTATAGAACTGAACTTGAACCAAATTCTGACCAGTTTCCGGAGCATCTGCTGAGTGAAGCGTGTTTCTCTGCTCCACCGACTGGGAAGGATGTGAATTCACCAGCAGCAGCTCCTCTCAGCGCCCTGCAGACGCTCCAGACAGAGCAGCACGTGTGCACGAGCATGTATTGATCCTCGGCTAAAAATAGTCCCTAACTACAGAGTCCTAGGCTGCTCAGAGGCATTTGTTGGTGCCGAGGTCTGGATCAGGGTTACAGGTTAGAGAGAGGCTGAGCGGTATTATAACTGAGCTGTTATTATTATCCACTGAGCTGTGTCTGTCAGGCACAGTACTGACGGGCGGTCCGAGGCTGCAGCGGTAAAGACAACTCATGAAACGCGATGACGCGGCCATGCTTCGGCCGTCCTGATGATTACATGCAGCTGTTGGGGGTTTGCACTTCCTCCAATGCTGCCAGAGATGAAACGGTGATAAATACGTCACTGGGTTAGACACAGAATCACATCTTTGTTCCTCCGCTTTCCTCCTCCAAGCAGCAGAGCACGCGCCAGCCCATCCACCGCGTTAGCTCTTCTTACAGAGTAAAATCAGTTCATGCACAACTCAAAAGTTCTGGTTCTGAGGTGAAGAATAACAGAGAAAAACTGAATATATGTGAATGGAGGTTTCCTCCAGAACCCAAACCAGCGAGACTGGGCTGAAGTGAGAGCCGGGACACCTTTCACCATGAATAGGTCAAGATGTTCTAGCGTCTGTCTTCCTACGCTGTTAATAAATCAAGTTTCAGACAGGTTGGGAGTCCACTAAGACTTGGGCTTAATTAATATTGTTAGTGTTCATTTCATATTATGTAAACAATATGAAAAGAATATCCAAATATGTTGTAACTTTAGCTTGTATAGTTACAATATTATATTATTTTTCACATGCAGTCAAATTTGTGAGTTTTCATAGAACAATTTGATTGACTGGTTAAGCAGCACTGATATGTGTCCATGTTTACATGTTGATAATACGAGCACTGAAACGTGTATTTTCTGCACTCATTTAGTTTTTTACAATTTTCTGTTAATTTGCACGGACAGAAAAATATTTTTGCTAAGTGGATTCAGTGCAGTCAAATTCTGAATTTCTTCAGTGACACAGATATCGTAATGTGTCATGGATGAAATGTCTTGCAACATAACGATTATCACTCTATCGTGATATTATCATTATCGTTGGCAAAATGTCGTGATCGTACCGTGAGGTACCTGGTGATACCAGCCCTATAAGACAGGTGCATTTTAAGTTAATCGTTTAAATGTTCTTCTTAGTGACTTGAATTATTGGATGTTTTGGAGAAGGCATGGTACTATGTTTACTTAACTGCTGACTAGACGAGCTACCTCACATGTTCAGTGACGAGCTAATAAAGCTGTCAAAGAACCTGTTCAGAACAGGCCTCTTTCCGCACTTTTTAACTCTTTTGTTACAGTAATTGTAATACTGCACTTTAATTACTGCAAAGGCTTGTTAACTACAGTTTGCACTGTTTATATAGATGGAACTAACTTTCTCAATACATCTGATTCATTTTGTCTGTATTTGCAAGCTGTAGACTGTCCAATCAGAGACATATATATTGATGTTTTGGGATAATTAATTCAATCCAAGTAAATAGAACACTCACAAGATGTCACCAAAACCACTGTCCCTTTTGAATCTTTCAGAAAATTATGTAAAAGTATCAGATTATATCGAATCGTATCGTTGGCTGAATATCGTGTATCGTATTGTATCGTGAGATCGGTGTATCTTTACACCCTTAGCTGAAACATGAGTTTGTGTTTTGGCCTGGCAGATTTGTGACACCTACCCCTCTGAGCTGTTCGTCCCAAAGTCGGCCACGCCCACCGTCATCGTGGGCAGCTCCAAGTTCAGGAGTCGAGGGCGATTTCCTGTTCTGTCCTACTTCCACCAGGACACGCTGGTCAGTGTCAAACACGCAGAGCGCGATGATGATGGTGAGGATGATGATGGTGATGGTGACGAGTGTCTGCCGCCTCCTACAGGCTGCCGTGTGTCGCTGCAGTCAGCCGCTGTCTGGCTTCAGCGGCCGCTGTCAGGAGGACGAGGTGATGCTGCAGACCGTGATGAAGTCCAACCCCGGCAGTGACTTCATCTACGTGGTGGACACCCGGCCTAAGGTATGGTCCTCGCACACACGTCCACGCACACGCACACATGCTGAGGTTCAACCGCAGTAATCCAGACGTCCGTGTGTCCAGCTGAATGCCATGGCGAACAGAGCGGCGGGGAAAGGCTACGAGAACGAAGACCACTACACCAACATCAAGCTGCAGTTCATCGGCATCGAGAACATTCACGTGATGAGGAGCAGCCAGCAGAAGATCGTCGACGGTTGGTGCTCCGGAGAGAGAGAGTGTGTGTGTGTGTGTGTGTGTGTGTGTGTGTGTGTGTGTCGGGATCGGTGCTCGTATTCTGACGTTTCTCTCTCTCCGTGCAGTGGGTGACATGCGTTCCCCGTCCATGACGGACTTCCTGTGGGGTCTGGAGAACTCTGGGTGGCTCAAACACATCAAAGCCATTTTGGACGCTGGAGTCTTCATAGCCAGGGTGTGTCCACGTGCACACACACACACACACACACACACACACACACACACACACACACACACGCTCCAAGGTGGCGTCCCTCTGAGAGGGTTTGGGCTTCATAAAACCGTAGCTGTTTCAGAGCTCAGAGGCCGCCTGTGTCATGGAGCCAGGCTGGGACCAGGGGCCTCATGTACTAAGAGTGCGGTGCACAAAAACGTGCGTACGCCACTTTCTACGCTCACGGTCGGATGTACAAAGAATGATTTGAACGTAGAAAGTTGCGGTCTTTCACGCACACACCAAGGCTGGCGTACGCACTTTTCTGAGGTTTTGCTCTTTATTTCTCACGTTTGCACCTCGATAATCCTGTTGTCACAAATTGTCTTTATTTCTGCAGCAGAGGAATCAGATCGTGATGCTTCATGTTTTAAATATAAATTCATGTTGTTCACATTGTTATACTTATGAGAGAGGTGAGCGTGGACATCCACAATGTGTAAGACTCAATAAACGTGTACATTGGTCTTAATCCATCACTATATTACGCGTGACAATAAATCGGAACGAGGAGCCGTTTTTCATCCACCAATTTAAATTCTGGTGTCGGTTCTTAAAATACAAACAAGAGTGTAATGATGCACTAACGCTGCCCATAAACATTCACAAACCCGTACGATCATAATAAAACCAAAACTCTTCACGGAACGCAACACAAAGCAAAGAACAGCATTACCCATAATGCAAATCGAAAGAAATGCCCCCAAATAAATAATTTTTTCCAGGCCTCAACTTCTGACAGGACTATCTCCAGCTCACAGCTGATGTTTTTTTAATTTGTTTTTGCAATTTCTTTGTTAGGATGAGCGTTTTTTAATGGATAATTATCTTCATTATCATATTCAAACATATGTATTTGAGGGAGGAGACAGGGTGGAGTGTTGTACTCCCGCATGTGCGCTCAAATCCACGCTGATTGAAAAAACCTGCGTGGATCTGGGCGTACGCACAGTTTTGAACATCTGAATTTTTTTTTTGCGTACGCAAAAATTCCACGCACGGATTCACGTTGAAATCCACGCACTCTTTGTACATGAGGCCCCTGGTCTGGGAACCGTCCTCCATCACCGCGGGTTTGATGCTGAGCTGCTGTGACCTCTGTGTGTGCAGGCGGTGGCTGATGAAGGCGTCAGCGTTGTGGTCCACTGCTCGGATGGCTGGGACCGGACCGCCCAGGCCTGCTCGGTGGCCAGTATCCTGCTGGACCCGTTCTACAGGACCATCAAAGGACTCATGGTAGCTCACGCACTCCGGTGGTTCATGATGGAATTAAATACATTCTGGTGTCGTTACTTCCTTTGCCTCCTATTAAGTCACCGTCTTTCCCCTCCATCCACTCTTCCTCCCTTCTGCTGTCTTCCAGGTGCTGATAGAGAGGGACTGGGTTTCCTTTGGACACAAGTTCTCACACAGGTCAGAAAGTCTTGTCCTTTGATGTACGGCTGGGCGATATGGCCTTTTATTAATATCTCAATATTTTTAGGCAATGTCACGATACACGATATATATCTCGATATTTTGCCTTAGCCTTGAATTAACACTTTGATGCATACAACCACACTATATGTCTACATTAAAACATTCTTGTTCATACTGCATTAATATATGCTCATTTTAAACTTTCATGCAAAAAGGGGGAAATCACAACTAAGTCAAATTTACCAAAACTGTATTTATTAAACAGTTACTAAGCAGTGAGTGGCACAAACATAAAAAGTGTCATTTCAAAACAGAACGTGCATGTTGCATCTCTCTGACTCCCCGTCTGAAGATCATCTGCTAAGAACATGTTCTGGTCCCGGTTTTACCAGGATGAGCTGCTCTGAGCAGGAGGGCCTTTAGAGCATCTTTATATTAAAACTATTGTAGGTGTAGGAACTGCAATGTTTCATCCTCTCCTCCTTTACTTTGTATCACGTTCACTTACTTATATATACTTATATATATATATCATATAGTCTTTTTTGACTTTGTTTCGATGATAGTGATTGATTTCATGTGGCCACATTGAAGCAACACTAGGTGACGTTTCTCAGCTCTGGAAGAGAAAGGCTCGGCAGCGCGCGGACGCGTGTCGCGCTGAGCGGCTCCTCGGCTCTCCAGAGAGCCGTGCGCGTCGTGCGAGGACGACTTTACTAAACCGTCCCAGTTTGCTTTGAAAAGAGTCCGTCACGCGTAGCAACCGCGCGGATGAGCTCACGGCGCAAACAGGCCGAGTTTGGGAAACTAAGGTAGAACTCACCGGCGGACCGGACAGCAGCTGCCGCTACCTTTCTGCTGGTCGTATGACAATGCACGCACGTGACTGACGTATGTAACTGGGTGCGCTTGTTTTATGTCTCTGAGAAGGAGAGACGAGATGAGAGAGTGAGAAAAGCCTGTAATTTAATGCCTAAAAGCAAATGCGTGACAATGTATACTCGAATATTCATGATTGTCATTTTGTACATCGCACAGAGTAGAAGCCGCAATACATCGAGTATACTCGATATATTGCCCAGCCCTACCTACAACGATCTTATATATATATATGTATATATATATGTATATATATATATATATATATATATATATATATATATATATATATATATATATATATATATATATATATATATAACGTGGTGATTGTGGAATCTATGTTCCGATTAGTTGATGGGTTCAGTAATCGATAGGGCTGGGGTCTCTGGCCCTGGTCCTCAGGGCTGCTGTCCTTCAGGTTTTAGGTCAGGGGTCTCTGGTCCTGGTTCTCAGGTAAACCCGGGTCTGAGGTGACCGTGGTCCAGGTTGAAGTATAAGCATCTTAGCCAGAACCAGCAGAAAGTGGACTAGTCAGAACCTGCTGTAAACTCCTAGCTCTGCCCCTGCAGGTACGCCCACCTGGACGGAGATCCCAAAGAGGTGTCCCCCGTCATAGACCAGTTCCTGGAGTGCGTGTGGCAGCTGTCCGAGCAGTTCCCGTGCGCCTTCGAGTTCAACGAGCGCTTCCTCATCGCCGTGCACGCACACGTGTACTCCTGTCAGTACGGGACCTTCCTGGGGAACAGCCAGAAGGAGCGCCGGGACATGAGGTAAGGACACCCGAGCTGGACTGACTCGGGGAGGCCGAGCGGACCACAGGTGACGTTTGTGTTTGGCTGCAGGCTCCGCGAGCGCAGCCACTCGGCGTGGCCTCAGCTGTGGAGGGACAGAGCCGAGTTCGCCAACCCCCTGTACAAGGCGGAGCTGAGCCAGAGTCAGGGCGTCCTGAGGCCCAACACCTCCCCCTACTGCTTCAAGTGAGTCCCTGCAGCACACCCCCGCTCCACCACCAGATGGATGGATGGATGGATGGATGGATGGATGGATGAATGAATGAATGAATGAATGAATGAATGAATGAATGAATGAAGCTTTATTCCGAACATGAGAAAACATAAAAACAACACAAAAGTCAAAATCAAAATAGTCAAAACAGCAAAAAAAAAATGAAAAAAAATAAAACAATGTTACCATGTCTGAAAAGTAGTAGAAAGAAGCATGTGCTTATTTAATCCTACCCCTTCTCCCTTCTCAGTCATTAGCAATCCTCAGTTGATTTCAATATCTTGTTTTAACACATATTCACAAACTACTGCATATATTGTCTACCAACACCTCATGAATATACATAGTTACATATGTACATATTTACATGTACATATTTACATTACATATGTAATGAAAGTTGTTGTTATTACATTTCATGTTAAATGGTTAACTGACTACTTTATTGGCACTTTTACACTAGTACCTACTCAACCCGACTTGACTCACCTAGCCCTCGTTTATTTTCGATACCCAGATCAGAAGTAGGAGGTTGCAGTGAAGCTGCTGTGACGTATTAGATTGTGTGATCTAAACGAAGAAAACAACACTAAAGATGTAGAACCTGCAGGAGATGATAGATGAGCTGCTGGGTCTGTGACTTGTGTTCCATATCAAGTTAAAAAATGAAAGTGAGAGAAGCTTCAAGCGGCAATGTCTTTTTTTTTTTTTTTTGTTTGTTTGTCTCTGCGCTGCTGAAGAGTCAGCTGGAGCCGTGAGCAGCTATGAAGTGACAGAGCTCCTGGTGGATCTTGTTCCTTATTGCCCGTCTAGATCCCTTTTTAATTCTCTCCTCAGCCACCAGGTTTATGAACATCTGCACCTCAGAGTTGGACCATGAAACAGACTTTTGCGCAGCCATTGCTGGTCAAATAAAATGAACAAGAAGCCGCGAGTCGCTCTTTCACTGATTTACGCTTCCTGACTCAGACGTCTGACGACCCCGCCCCCCGACCAATCGGTGGCCTGTAGTGTGATGATGTCAGATGCAGCTGACTCAGCCGCTTAGAACCTCGGCAGAGTAGATACAGAAAAAGTATCAACTCGACCCGCCTTGACCCCTGGTGAAAAAGCCCAAAGGCGAGGCGAGTCGGGCTGAGTAGGTACTAGTGTAAAAGCGCCATATGTTAGTATGAACAAATGACTCAGGTGGGCGTGTCTGACTCCCACAAAGACGTGGTCGTAACCACAGCTGTGGGTCTGAATCTGTGTATCGTGTCTTTCTCCAGAATGTGGAAGGGTCTCTACAACCACGTTGAGAAGTCGGCGCCCCCTCGCCAGTCGCCCGCAGACTTCCTGTCTGCTGTGAGGGAGGAGTCCCAGCAGCTGGAGGAGGAGCTGACCAACCACCAGGAGGTACCAGCCGGAGGATCCGCCCACCACCACCACTCCCCCGGCTGCAGACAAGGCATCCAACACACAAACACACGCCTTATTACCACCCCTAAACCCAACCACGCCCAGAACACCCGCTCACACTTCCTGAAATATACACCCTCTCATTCTACAACCTGGCCATCGCGGCTCACTTCTGGTTTCAGTCCTCCAACGTTCTCTGTAGAAGTCGGGTAGGGACGTAATAACTGATCGAGGGTCATGATCTGGGGCCTCATTTATAAAAGAGTTTGTAGGATTCATACTAAAAGTGCACGTAAACCCAAAAGCCTGAAAATGGTGGGCGCAAAAAAAAATCTGTCTGCACGCACACTTGCACGCAATGTTCGCATTATAAATCACAGTCCAGCTGGAAGGTTGTGCAGGTGAATTTGCCTCATATCCCGCCCTCTACACACCCACTTTTGACCATAAATGGGCAATGCAAAGTAGTTCATGACTATTTGCATATGAATGAGCCTGCTGAGCATGCGCAGCGGCTTCCTGCAGTCTGTTTCTGCTGCACGTCAGGATGAATGAGACTGTCGAGCCACCGTGCCACTAAATTTCACTGAGATTGAGATCGAGATGTTGTGGATGAGGTGGAGGCCAGGAAAACGACATTATTTGGTGGTCACAGTAAAAGTAAAAAAGTATATATTTGATTTGATTTGGTTTATTTTATTTTTGTACATGTAAAAAAAAAAGAATCAACACTTCATGAGAAGTTTAAGAAAACAACAACAAAACAAAGAATTTCATCCTTTAAAACTTGCTAACTTGATTTACATGTGCCAAAAAAGGAGTAGGAAGAAGTGTAAACTTATTTAGTCCTACTCCCATTCACTGATCATTACAAATATATAAATAGTATAAAATAAAGCAAGTGAATGGCAGCACGCCGTTGCTGCGCTAAACGCTGTGAGTGCCACGGACAGATGGTGCAGAAAAAAAAGAAGTGGTGTGATTTGAAGGTAGAGGCCAAGAGGTACGGAGCCCTTAAAGGGACACGGATTTTATTTATATATCTATATAGTGAGTTTTACGTGCGCGCGTGAAACCTAACATAACCCTTTAGCTACAAATCAGCTGTTGACTTGTTTGAAACAACGTTTAAGTCTTTCACCTCCGTTTTAGCACTGAACTGCACCATTCTGGGCTTCCTTGAATGTGTTGCAGGTGTTAAATATCAGAATTGAACTATATTAATAAATAAAATAATGTGATGAGAAAAACACATGGAATCTGTTGGATTCTTATCTGCAAAGAAATAAAAGTTACAATAAATGTAGGAATAAAGGGATTTAATAAAGTGATTTAACATCTGGATGATGCAGCAGAAGACGAGTGAAAATCCACGGACGGGCCCTTTGTCCCGTTTCAGACCGTCAGCTTAAAGACCCGGTTGGTTCTGTAACATTTTCCTATCTTCTTGGAGTCCATGTTTGGAGACAGCAGAGTCAGAGGAGGTTCTGTTGGTCCTGAAGTAGCAGAGAGAATGATTCTGGTGGCTCCAAGTATGGTCTGGTCATGTGACCAGATATTCCACCTTCAGAACCACCAATCAGTTTCTAAAACACACCGGGTCACGTTTTCACAACGTTTTCACACTCACTGTTTTACATGAATGAAGACATGGTGGACTTGGAGAGTTGGCTCTGACGTCCTGGTAGGAGTTTACCCGCTGGTCATGAGGGTGGGGATGATGGTGCTGATGATGATGATGATGATGATGACATGTCAGCTCATTGGCGTTGTCTTTGCAGAAGATCGCCGCTCTGACGGGGAAGCCAATCACGTGGGAGAAGATCACTGTTCCGAGGAGGAGGTCTAACCAGCAGCGGCAGAGACCTGGCGGGCCGGACCCGCCCACCACCTACACAGAACCAATCAAGAGAGCCGTTAGAGCGGCGTCTCGCGGACCCGCCGGCCCCAACGCTCCGAGCCAGGACTCCGCCCTCCTCTCGCCGCTGGCGCTGCAGCTCCAGAGTCTGGACCCTGAGGAGCTCTCCGCCTGCAGCGACCTGGAGTCGGGCGTCGCCGACCTCAGCAGCCGCTCGTCTAGCGGCGGCGACGACGGCAAAGACCCGGACCTGGAATGAGGCGGCCTGTGGCGCTGCCTGACCGGAAGAAAGGGAACCCGGACGTTTTGAACCGACTCTGAGAGGCAAAGACGGGCTGCTTTTTATACGTGGACCTTGTTTTTAGACTTTTTAATTTATCACCGCTGTGAGATGTTCAAATGTGACCCGGCAGGCGGCGCGGCCCAGCGACTCACGTGCAGCCGGAGAAACAGGAAACCCGTAGGTCTTAAGTTCTTCCCATGACTGATCAGACTGCACAATGCTCCCTTCGTTTCCATAGTAACAGCAGCGTCAGAACGTAATCAGAATAAAATCTGGAGGCAGGAATAAAAATACGCCGCCGCCAGGACGACGTCCACGAATAAGAACTGCAGAACACCTGAGAAAAAGTAGGCGCGTCTCTAAAAACCCCTTCTGACGACGTAAATGATGAGCCCCGCGCCGGCGGCTCCCTCGCTCTATACTCACGCCACCAGCCGCCAGGTGGCGCTGCAGGTTCTGTTCTGCAGCTGCAGTGCTGCAGAGAAGAGCCACACTGCCCCCGGTGGTCGGTGGTGTCATTACAGGGCGACGTTCATGCAGAAGCCCTGTGGGCGCTGGGCGTAGCCGCTGGGCGTAGCCGCGGGGCGTAGCTGCTGTGCAGAAGTACAAAACCGGGCTTCAGATCCAGCACATAAATGTCCTTCCAAACCCGATCTGAACCGTCTCAAGGCTGGGATTTTGTCTGAAGCCGGCTCTAATCTGTCAGGAGCTGGCTGGTCTGACCTGACCTGCAGCTGGTACTGTAGACAGAGAAGAACGGCGTTATCAAAAGACGAATCCTCTGACGCCATCGCGGCCTGCAGTAGTCTCGTTGGGGAGCCAAACCTTTTGAGGAGGTCCTTCACTAAAACGTGTGCCAGATCTTTGATATTTTCGTCGGCTATGGCGTTGTCTAAGACATATTAGACGCTCAGTAATGGCCCTTATTTTCGAGATCTGCACTTTTTTCCTTGGAGTATTTCTTAAGAAGCCTTAGTAGAAACGCTATCACCCAAACTCTCAGCTTTGGACGGCGGGCTATCGTCCGACTTCTCTCCTACGAGTACATCCGGTGATGACTCTTCAATAAATTGGAAGGAAGAAGATGACAATTCCTCTGAGGACGGCGTCTCTTCTAATTTTGGAGCCACCGCGTCAGTAGTCAGCTTCTGAATTTCCCCTTCAGTATCCTTATGTTCCTCATTTGTGTCGGTGACTTCAGGAGCTTCATGGGGACGTGTCAACAGTTACGTAACATCAAACCACTTGTTTTGGTGGGTTTAACATGTCTGTAAAGTAGCTCTCTATGTCCATTCGGGCTCCAGCTAGATTCTCACTATCCGTTGTCTGACCCAACGCCGTCATCAACCACAGCACGACTTGCTGGAGGAACTGGCGCGCTGCAGCTTCTGTGATGGCGTACACCACCTCAGGAGAGACGTCAGCGTCAGCCAGCGTGCTTCTGACTTTACAGACCACTGAGTCTGACAGGGTTTTCCTCAGCCCACCGAGGGCCAGCGTGTACTTGCAGTCAGGGATCCAGTGTTTGCAAAGTTTGAGAGTCAGCTCCTTGTGTGGTCCTCTTCATGTGGTCGGAGGACGTAATGTTCTTAAGGCAGAAAGCTAAAGTTCTGAACAAATCCAGGACGTCAAGTTCAGATGAGAGCGTGGATGAGTCGGGTCGTTCCATCAGAACACCCAGGCGGACGGGTCTGAGCTGTTATTGTGCTGATTACTTACTGTGAACTTTGTTGTTGGTGTTAAATTATTGTCTGTGGTCCAATAAAACTGATGATCTGATGTCTACATGTCCGGTCCTGTCCAGCCTGTCTTAGTTTAGTTTGCTTAAGTTGTATTTATTACTTTTAAACTGTGATGTGAGAGGACAGAGAGACGCCTGCCCCAACATCAGCCAACAGAATCCTGCTGTCACTCGTCCCGCCGCCCTCAGGCTACGGAGAAAACTACTCTACTACTCTACTGGAGAAAACCAAAGAGGTGGACCGTGTAGCTTTGGCGCCACCTGGTGGCCGCAGAGGTCCCCCACACCTGAATACTTTTAACAGCAACGTTTGGATCAGGGTTATAATAGTTTTGAATTTTTCATTTTAGTTTAGTTTGATTTCGTTTTGACTTTTTCTCCTTCAATTCAGTTAGTTTTAATTCGTTTTTAGTGTGGGTTTGCTACTTTTTATTAGTTTTTATATTTTATAAAAATTCTTAGTTTTAGTTTAGTTTTAGTTTTAGTTTTGACGTCACAGACCGTGAGGCATTAAGGTGCCGTAACTGCCAGTTGGAAATAAACGGCCAGAGCGGAATAAATTGATCATACCAAGAGGCTTATATTGACAGGGACGAAAACGGAGGAAATTATATCTATAATTTCAGTTCGTTTTAGTTAGTTTTCTAAACACGCAATATAGTTTCAGTTAGTTATCGTTTTTGTCTTTTAATTTTCGTTTTTATTTAGTTCAGTTAACGAAATTGTTTTTTCAATTTTAGTTTTTGTTATTTCGTTCGTTTTCGTGAACGATAATAACTCTGGTTTGGATCCGAGGGCAGGTACCCACGCCTACGTCCACGGTCCAGTCAGAAGCAGCCAAAGGGGATTTTTTTTTCACTGAGGCGGAAAACCGGAGCTCCCGGAGAAAACCTGAGAGACTCGGCACCATGGGGGACTGAGTTTTCAAATTGCTCTATAAATCAAATCTATTAATATTAAATTCCCATCGCTGAGAGACACTTGGAGAGGATATTTTTCTTCTTCTTCTTGACGTTGAGCTTCAACCTCAGAAA
This sequence comes from Cololabis saira, assembly GCF_033807715.1. Classification (NCBI taxonomy): domain Eukaryota; kingdom Metazoa; phylum Chordata; class Actinopteri; order Beloniformes; family Belonidae; genus Cololabis; species Cololabis saira. The sequence continues at coordinate 42,279,171 of NC_084587.1, forward strand.
GTTGGCAACCGCCTTGTCGAAAGCTGGGTTGTGTTTGGCCATGGCGGTCCTTAGCAGGATTTCTGAGGACCCAAACGTCTTCAGGAGATTCCTGACCAAGTCCTTGGTGACGTCTCGGATATTGGCGTCCGTCCACAGGAGGTCACAGTCGCAGGCGTCCAGCTCGGCAGCCACCAGGCCCGTCAGACGGGTCCAGATGGCATCCAGGTCGTTCTCCTGGACCAGTCTCCTGTTCCTGCGGGGCACTTTGGTCACGAGCCGCAGAAGCAGAGCCATGGAGACCTGGTTGGTCAGACTCACGAACGCAGAGCTGGTGCTGTCCATGGAGTCCGGTCGCTTGCCCTTCCTCGTTTTCCCCCCGACACATTCAGGGGTACTGGCGCAACGTGGAGCACTTCTACACGCGGGCCTGTGGTTATTAAGGAGGTTGAGCGAATGCCCCAGCTTCTTACACACCTGCTGGACGTAGAAGTTGTCCTCTGAGGGAAATCTCTGGTTCAGCTGGAGCGCCAGCTGCTGCAGCTTTGCTACGGCCACCGTCAGGTCGTCCTCCTGGGCTTTGTGCATCTTGGGCTGAGCCCACGCCAGCCATTCACCTGTCTGGACACCCGTCGCCCTGGTTTCTCCACCTCTACAAGGTGGCACTCCGGCTCTGGAGGATTCTAGGACACACGTTCCTGGGGGGCAGTGACTGCCACGTCCACGCGGTTCATAGCACGGCTCAGGTTCATCGTCGGAGGTGCTAGACTCATGAGCGGCAATTAACCTGTCGATGCATGTCTGGGGAGACTGGGCGAATCTAACCCGCTGAAGCTTTTCAGTGTGTTCCGGTGGTGCCGCTGATACTTTTGACTGTTTTAATCCCATGATATTTATGATATTTCTAATTATATGATTTCTAATAATCCTACTGCCACGAAGCTTCTGAATTAAATGGAATGAATTAAGTAATCCGTTATTTATAAACTCCGGCTGACGTCTTGATTTAATTGTAATTGTTAATTTAATTGTTCAAATGAACATTTAAAAACAACCTTTCCGACTCAACAACTTCATAAATTATCTTAAAAAAGATAAATAAAAATGTACAAAATACATGTAATAACTAATTAAATAAATTATAATAAAAAATTGGGTTTACTATAAATGAAGCTAAATAAACAAAATAAAAATAGGTCAGAAATATAATAATAAAATAAGAAGCTTAATAAACGAATAAATAAGTCATACAAATAAGAATTTAACAATATCAGACAAATAAATAAACGTGGAGCATTTGTTTTTCCAAACTAGAGGACACGCCTGTCAATCAATGACAGCTCAGGTTGATGTAGAGATAACTGACCCAGGGCCAGTTTTACATTTCTAAGTATTATAGTAATGGCAGGACTGAGACTTTGTGAGCTGATCTGGGGTCAGCAGTGTCGGTACTGATAGCGAGGCGGACGGGCAGAATGCTTCTACAAGGTGCTAGTCGAGCAGACGGTGACAACCAGCCGACGTGAATTCAATCATCAAAAAACGGAGAGGTATGTTTATCTAACGCTGTTGATAGTGTGTATATTGTTTTGTTATATTTGTTATACAAAGGACGAAGCACTGAATGAAATGGAATGAATTAAGTAATCCGTTATTTATAAACTCCGGCTGACGTCATGAATGACGTTTCAACCTCTATGACGTCATTCACGGACTGGCTCTTCCCTTGTGAATCAAATTCCAAAGTACTGACTTTAACAGTAAAATACGTAGTATTCTAGTATTATACATCTAAATATGGAATATCAAATCCTGCTCACGGTTTGTCCTGTTTTTCATAATTCCTGCATGCTTGCCCCCATAGACATATATACATGTATATGTATATATGTCTATGCTTGCCCCCCCCACTATCCGTGATCTGTTGTGTGATTGGTCAACTCTACACGCGTGACGTTACATGCCGTCAGTGATTGGTCGGATTGACCGCCACCGAATTTTCTTGATTTAATTGTAATTGTTAATTTAATTGTTCAAATGAACATTTAAAAACAACCTTTCCGACTCAACAACTTCATAAATCATCTTAATAAAGATAAATAAAAATGTACAAAATACATGTAATAACTAATTAAATAAATTATTATAAAAAATTGGGTTTACTATAAATGAAGCTAAATAAACAAAATAAAAATAGGTCAGAAATATAATAATAATAAAGGAGTTTAAAAGCCTGGTGAAATTGGATCAAGAGAGAGGTTGATACTGTATTTTGAGTTCATAAGCGTGATATATTAAGTGTTGTGGGATGAGAACAGTCATCTATCAGTCATTTAAATGACAAAAGAGTAGTTTAAAGCGCAAGCCTGTTAATGTACTGTACATTACCCAGTGAGTTTATTGAACACAAAGGAGGTAATTTATGTTACATATTTTATTTTATTCTATTCATACTATGTGATGGTCACTATTTAACAGTCCATAAGTTAATATGAGGATCTTAAACAAGTAATGTTCATTTGATATAAAGTGTTTTGGGGATTGACAACATTTGTGAAAGAGAGTTGGAGAGCAAGAGAAACCATATTAATGCACATTTAAAGAAAACAATGGACATTGAAACAAAGAGACACTGTTGCATAGGAAAAGTTCAGAAATGAATATTTAATATTGTTGACTAAGTTTAAATAAATGCAAGAGAGAGAAATCCTGGGAAGAAAACGTGTTGTTCATGTCTTAATTTCTCCGGACATTTAATCTGTTTTTCAGGCAGCTGGAAGACACCGAACCCAAAAAAATCATTTGTTACCGTGGTATCTTTAGTCTTGAGACCCATAACAATAATGACATGAAAAATGAAACGCCATGTTTTGTTAATTAATTACGGAGGTGTCTAAAGCTTTTTACAGATGTGTGTGTTCAATAGATAAAGTTATATACCTTGTATACCTTGTGGGCGAGGGGAGGGGGTTATTGTCGTTAATTATGAGACTGTTACATTACCTTCAAAACAGCCTTCAGGTAGGCTGACTGTTATTGTGTTGTTTTAATGGTCAGAGTGAACAATAAGAAATGTGCATTCTTGAAAATGAAACGATTCAGCAGCTTATTCAGTCTGGAATGTGGATAGGATAACTTAAAAAAAAAAAAATCTTTTTTTTTTTTTTTAATTAATCGATTCCAAATCGTCACGTGACGCATCGCGATGCATCGACACATCGATGAATTGCACCCACCTCTAACCTGGACCTCACAGTACGTTGTGACATTTAATCTTTCAGTCTACACAACATTATGAGTGCCTTCAGTGTAAATATCACGCAACAAGTTGTTATACTGTCTACTACTTAACCTTATAACTAATCCGTTTCAATGTTATTTGAATGTTACATTCTTTCTCATATGTTTATAAAATTATTCAACAATGCATTGATACATTGTAACAGTTAGCCTCACACTGATGGACTTATTTTGATGATTATTTGCAGATCTCTCACAGTCCACAGCAGCAGGTCCAACAGCCTCATCTGAAGGTATTTCCTGGGACCCAAGGTAACAGGAACAGCTGCTTCCAGAGAGACTGGTACCAACAGGATCCATGGCTTGAATATTCCCAAAGCCAAGACACATCAACTGTGCAGTGCAATACAAAAGCAAGTGCTTATTGGGGGAGTGGCGGCGGCGGCGGCAGCGGCAGCAGCAGCAGCAGCAGAGCAGCAGCAGCAGAGCAGCAGCAGCAGCAGAGCAGCAGCAGCAGCAGCAGCAGCAGCAGAGCAGCAGCAGCAGAGCAGCAGCAGCAGCAGAGCAGCAGCAGCAGCAGCAGCAGCAGCAGAGCAGCAGCAGCAGAGCAGCAGCAGCAGAGCAGCAGCAGCAGCAGCAGCAGCAGCAGCAGCAGCAGCAGCAGCAGCAGCAGCAGCAGCAGCAGCAGCAGCAGAGCAGCAGCAGCACACGGCCGGGGGGACAGACCTGATCGCTGGGTCAACCTGCGCCGTCTTCCTAGGGAGAAACCTGCAGCTCTGTGGAGAATCACTGCTGGCTTAAATAAATCATTTAGGAAGATAAATGTTGGTTGGAAGCTTCATGTTTTTATTAGATAGAAAACATGAAGCTTCACTTTATATTCAGACAAAACTACAAACAAAACAAAGCTACAACTGTTAGATAATTATATATATATATATATATATATATATATATATATATCACTGGAAAAAACAAAAATTTTCTCCTGTTTCAAGTAGATTTTCACTTCAAATAAGTAGAAAAATCTGCATGTGGAACAAGATTTTATTGCTTGTAATGAGAAGATAAATCTTGTCCCATTGGCAGATTTTTCCTATTTATTTCAAGTGAAAATTTACTTGAAACAGGTGAAAATTGTCAAATAAGTGATTTTTCTCGTGATGACTCTAAATGTTGAAATAGCAGTAAAAACACATTCATTGATGAAATGACATAAGGGATGGAAAGGGATTTTAATAAATGTATTAAAATGAACATATCAGTCTATTGAATTTCATTTTATTTTATTATTAACAAAGTTCTTCTCCTCTCTGTCGAGTCGCTCTCTCTGCATCTCCTATTTATTTCAGCTCCCGGACAAATTCTCTGTCAAAACACAGCAATGAAAAGTAGTTATTTCATGAAAATACCACGAACTACCGATATATAACGTTGTCATAACACTTAAATAACTTTAAATTTACCCAGCAAGCATGCTAAGATAACTAACAAAAACCTAACATACTATTAAAGACCTAACTTAAATCCTTTTTGGGCAGCATTTGGCCGCCCTCTGAAGAGGCTTCGTTGGCGGATCACCAGATTATCAGCGCGTCGGTGTCTGCTCTGTCTCTAATAACAACAAATAGATTTTTAAATTATATGTTGTTTTCTTCTTGACAGCTTTCTATTGTTAACAGTAACGTTACTTTAGCCGACTTAACGTTACGTTATCGCTTTGTATTAACGTTATTAGGACAAATATGCCAAGTTCTACATTTATTACAAATAGGCAACTTAGCTTTGTCACAATTTTTAATCGTTGTCCTTACATTAAATTTAATAAAAAAAGTTATATAATAACGTTACTTACATTTGTATTCCTCCTCCCTCTCCACGGTGCACCCTGTACATTCCGCCATCGCCATCACTAAATTGTGCTGTGGTCGCCGCTGTTTTGTACTGCACTTGTGTTTTCTCAATAAAGCTTTGAGAGAAAAAAAAAAAAAAAAAAAAAAGAAGCGCTGCCCAGCCAAGTGCAATTCTGGGATATAGTAGGCGAGCTAGACTGGTCTGAAGCATGCTGCAGATTTTTTTCCAAATCAGTAAAACATCCGGGTATTTTTCGGATACTGCAGATTTCCTTCTGTTCACATACAGCATACCACTTACTACATTTTGGCCAAATCAGTGTATACTTGTAGTACAGTATGCAAATTTGGATACAGTCATCATGTAGCCAACATTTCTATTCAGTTCCAAGGTTCCACAGGGGGCGCTGACGGAGACATCTATAAGAACCTGCCTTCATGAGAGCAACGAGCTCATTTGGACCTTGAAAAGTTAAATGAAAGCAGGTTTAAAAGAACGCTGTGATGTCACATTAAACACATAAACCCAGAAATACGGACATTAGTGTTTGCTAGGTTATTACTTTGTTGTAATAAAGCCTATAGCGTTGGAGTAATGCTACAGAAGGTGCCTTTAAAGGCTCTGCAATGGATGGGTTCTGTCCCCGTCCGCATCCGGCTGCTCTGCCTGGTTCGGTTCTCCCAGAAATGGCCCAAGAATGTCTCCAGAGCAGCGCTTGACTCTTGGAGGCATGAAGACGAGGTCAACAGGAGCCACAGAAGAACGTTTTTATTTCCCCGACTTTACATCCCTTACAGGAGCAATTTCAAAGTGCCTCGGACCGGGACGGTCACACGACCACACCCGAATCACAGTCAGTGATCTCCTGCTACGGCAGAACCACCGCAACACTTTCCACAACCACCAAAGTCCCCGCCGCCAGCGGGGACGCCGCCCCGCCTCCTCCAGCATCACCGCGCGATGACCCTTCAGTAACTTCATCAGCTGCTCTCTCAGGAGAAGAAGAGCTGCTCGCAGAGCCGGCGGGTTCCCTCCGGACTCGACACCTCGTGGCCGACGGTCCGCGGGTCGCTGTAGATCTCGTAGTCGTTTCCTCCCTGAAACACCAACAAGGACCAGGCGACAGAGAGGTCAGCGGGTGGAGGTAATCGTGCGCTGTGTGCCGGCGGTGTTTGTAGTTTGTTTTCAATCAATACAAATGTGCAAGATTCAACAATGTTTTGATTTTTTTTACTGTATCAACTATTTCGGGTTGATCCCTCCGAGCAGAGCACCAGAAAAGGTGTGGGAACCACTGACCTAAATGTTGCCATGACGACGGGGGCAGCTCAGTGTGATGGCGTTTCATTTGTTTAACTGTGAAATGAGTCTCAAGAGTCTGGAAACTCCCTCACGTGGGGTGGTGACTGAAACCTTAGGTTTAACGGCTCGTTACTCAGAAATCCTGCCCCTGAAGGGCGGTTCCTCTGCCGCCCCCTACGTGGCAGATCGGTGGATCCGTGTTCATCGGCCTGACGGCACCACACTCACCGGTTTGGTCTTGTCTCCAAAGAAGTGGATGGTTGAGTAGTTGTCCTTCGCTACGATGTCCAGGCAGTACCTCTTGTCCCAGCCGTCAGGGAACACATCGAAGCTGATCTCGCCTCCTGCGGAGACACCACGAGCACCGGTTCCATCACAGATGAACTAGTACCTCACAGCTTCTGGGTCCTGCTTAACCCTCCGAACCTCCAGCAGGTCCTGAACATTTCTCATCCCCGCAAGTTGATTTTCTCTTCAAAATAAACTCTTTGGGCCCGATTTACTAAGATCCTAAATAAAGAGTACTAAATTGCGTGTGCACTGAAAAAGTTTGCGTGTGCTGTTTGCGTGTGGTTTGCGGGTGATCAACTAAGATTGCGTGCGCAATTGATAACAGGTGCAACAGCTGCGTGTCTTACGGTTTGCGAGCGCAAACTTGCGCCATGCGAGTGGATGGAAAGCAGGATAGTCGCAAGCGCAAAATGAAATTTGACGAGTTGGAGTAAGAGACAGGGTCGGCGCCAGAGCAAATATTCAGAGGGGGCACGCGGCTTATTAGGGCGGGCACAAAATCAGTTCTGTAGGACAGCATTTTAAGGAAAAAAGGGCATTCTCACTGCTTTCCTATTAATAATCTGTCTAAAACATGTGGAGAAATAAAATCACTTGTAAATGTAAATAATGCAAGGAAGCGCACATTTTACTTTGACTGAAAACGTTTTACTCGTAAGACACAACGAGGTCACATACATGTTTTCAATATATCAAGTTGAGCCGTTCATGCCCCGACAGAGCGGGGGAACGGCAGGCAGCAGAGCCGGCTGTCAGAGCTGACAGCCGGCTCTGCTGCGCCGGGCGGGGCGCCGGGCGAAGCGCAAAGTGGGGCGCAGGTTTTTGTGCAGAGCGAAGCGACCGGTGTACAGAGCTAGATGGCAGAGTCTGGGAGTCAGGCTCTGTTGAAGGGGCTGACTGGACAGACTGCCACCGGGATGGCTGAGTCTGTGTTGGATGGAGAGGAGGATAGTGTAATGGAGGAGGATTTGTTTAAACTTGCTGCAAAGAGGAAAACACCAGAATCCGCAGTTGACAGTGAAAATGTGAACAAAATGTCTAAAAAAAGACTCAGTGTTCCCCCTCTGAGTTAGGCCTTTTTCACATAGAACGGGGTGGCGCAGACTCGGCGCAGAGTCCGCGCAGGTGGAGCAGAGTCGGAGCAAAGCAGGGCGGGCAAATATAACTAAAAAATTGTTTTTTTTGTAAATGTATTTTTTAAATGTAATTTACGAAGGATGATTTCACGTTCAATAAGATAAGTAATCAATAAAATACAAATTTTGGCACAAAGGCTTGGCCTGCTTGTGGGCGAGTGGAGGGGGGCACAATAAGAGAAGAACTAAAAAAAAAGTGGCCTTTAATAAAACTTGTGCAACCATTTTTAAAATAGCATGCAGCAGAATAAAGACTCTCTCTCTGCATATTCTTTGATTTTGGATGTCGCCTCCTTGCCACAATAACGGCAGCAGCAGATTAGCACCTTCCTTTCGAACGTATTAAATACAGACGCAATCACAATACGCACAATTACTTTCAGGCTTGGTAAATCTCATTGCGCGTGGTAAATTAACCTATTTGCATTTTCCCCTCCCAGTATTTAGCGCTCTCTGGCGGTTACGCCCCATATTGATTATTCATCAGGGCAAAAGTACTAAATGGATTGCGTGCGCTATTCTGCGGATTTCAGAGACGCAGTCGTCTTTGCACGCTGTTAGTAGATCAGCTCGCACTTTGGTTTGCGGGTGCTGTCAAGTTTGCACACGTTTTAACACACGCAAACCTTTAGTAAATCAGGCCCTTTATGTCTAAGAAAATAAAACAAAAGTTTCATTACTTCGTTCTCTGCTCAGTTATGGCACTTTTCCCCTAGTACCTACTCGGCTCTACTCATTTCAACTCGGCATGGTTTCTTTTCCATAACAATTCAGCACCTGGAACAGAAGTAGGAGGTTGGAGAGAAGCTGCTTTGATGTATTTGATTATGTGATCTAAACGAAGAAGAAAACAACACTAAAGATGTAGAACCTGGAGGAGATGATAGATGTGCTGCTGGGTCTGTGGCTTGTGTTTGATATTAAGTTAAAAAATGAGAGTGAGAGAAACTTCAAGTGGCGACACTATTACATTTTTTTTTTTTAGTTTGTGTTGGCGCTGCTGAAAAGTCCATTGGTAACCATGAGCAGCTATGAAGAGACAGAGCTCCTGGTAGATCTTGTCGTTCCTTAATCGCCCGTCTAGATCCCTTTTTAATTCTCTCCTCAGCCACCAGGTTTATGAACATCTGACCCTCAGAGTTGGATCATGAAACAGACTTTTGTGCTGCCATTGCCTGTCAAATAAAATAAACAAGAAGCCGTCAGAGTCGCTCTTTCACTGATGTCACATCCTGACTCAGACGTCTGACTCCAACCCCCCGACCAATCGGTGGCGTGTAGTGTGATTATGTCAGATGCAGCCGACTCAGCCCTTACCCTTACTTAGACCTAGAAAATGGTTGGTAATCAGGTTAAACTGGAGGTTTTACTGTCGCCATGGTTACAGATGACAACATCCAGGATCAACACTGCTCCTGCCGCGCAGGTGAGACGAGATTACCCTTACACTTTTAATTCATTTAACTTGGACGAGCATAACATGACACCTACATGTGCAGTAGTAGTACGCAGCGGCTCCTCCAGGTGTGGCAGCGTGGTGGCAGCGCTCCCCCAGTTGCTGGTGGCCCAAGCCGGGAGACAGACCCCCCAGTACCCCCCATCCAGCCGGGAGTTGTAGGAGGCCTCTACCGTAAGATTAGCCAGACCCCCAGAGCCGCAGACCCCCAAACAAAGCGAGGCGTCACTCGTTTTAGCCAAACTCCGATAGTCTGATGGATCTCATATCAAACTGACGGTTTAGATGATTTCATGTTGGGTTCTTCTCAGAGCTGCAGAACGTGAAAAACGCTGACATGTTGCTCAGGAAAAGAAGAAGAAGATGAGTGACAGGACATCCGAAGGTTAAGTTTGAACCTAGCAGGCCCCACTCCCTCAGGCTTTGACGGCAAACACCAGACTATGTTTGAGCTCCGATTAAACTCAGCGCATTTACAGAGCATGAGGTTCATGAGGTTTCTGGTGGTTTTTCCTTCAGCCCGGGGCTAGGGGGACGGCAGCAGGCTCACCGATTGAAAACGAGAGGCCTTTTCCTTTGAATTCTTCTCTCAGAACAGAAACAAACTTCTCTCTGATCTTCTCTTTCTGTAAGAAACAACAGAAGACTCAGTTGGCAGTATCATCTCATCTCAAGCAGACACTCGGTGAGCTTTAAACTCCCGGCTCGGCGGCGTGAACGACGGCGCGTCACCTGATCCAGATGGTAGAACTCCTTCCTCTCTTCCTGCGTGCAGCTGCGTCCGATTGGAGAGACGTTCAACATGCCGTTACGAAACTCGATGAAGGTTCCCCTGAGAAAGGAAACACATGAGAAGGAAATTAATGGAGCGTTTCCTTAGAGATGATGGACGGTAGAGCTGGGGGGCGGGTGGGGGGGGTGCACCTCTTCTTGGGCAGCTTGATGCCGGCCAGGTAGTTGAGGCAGAAGTTGATGAAGTCCTGCAGCAGCTCCTCCCCCATGTGGGCCTGGATGGACTGACAACAGCAGGCAGACAAGGTGAACTTCCTGTGGACCTCCACGTATCTCTCGGATGTTGCCGCGGGTTACCTGGATGGAGAGCAGCTCCCCGTTTTTGTAGGCCACGAGACCGTTTTCAGCGAACAGGTAGTCCACCTTCTGGATCACTGCACATGTGGAGAACAGAAGAGCCCAGAATCACGCCGGCGGCTCGTTACCGGCTGCAGACAGCTCCACGCGACATCTCACCGTCATCTCCCAGCTGCTCCTGGATCTTGCTGAGGTCCGACCCTCCCACCACTCCGACCCGAACCCGAGTCCTCAACTTCTCCAGGAACTCTGCCATGTCCGGAGTCACCGCCTGGAAAAGCAGACACCCATACCACCTTAAATACGTCAGCGGACATGAAATAGGCGATGACGTTCCAGCACGCATGCTTGAGCCGGACCTGGACCACGTCGGTCCAGAATAAACCCCCGGAGTGAAATCAACAGGGAAATAAACTGCAGTTCTTAACTGCTGCTGCTGCTATTATTATTATTATTATTATTATTATTATTATTATTATTATTATTATTATTATTATTATGCTCATCAACAGTAACAGTGGGCTTGATTTTGTGACGTCACTGTAAGACAGCGAGGTGCAGGTTTTTGGACCTGTTCTTCGGGGCTGACAGCTGGTTAAACATTGGGATTGACATCCCATCTTTTGACTCCAGCCAAATCTTAAAGGGGACCTATTATGGCATCTAATACCTATTTTAAACAGGCCTTGAATGTCTTAAAAACAAGCTTTTGATTGTTTTTGCTAAATAAATTAGAAATTCAGCCTCTGAGCCATGTCTTTATCTTCCCAGTCTCTAACCTCCATCTCTATGAGGGATTCTGAGTGGGCGGGAGGCTATGATAATGAGGCTCTGTGCTGATTGGCTGCCTGAATGACGCGATACACTGCTATGAAATAATGGCGAAAGCTCCGGTCGGTGGAGTTAGTTTGGGCGTGGTTTCACGCATCGCTCCTGTTGTGACGTCACGACAGGAGCAGAATCTGAACGGCGGCTGTACAGACACTGCAGAATTTGGTTGGTTTCCTCCTTCTCTTAGTTGGCAGGCTGAGGGGAGACCACTTTATATATGTTAAAGCAAGAAAAAACCTGTTTTTCATAATAGGTCCCCTTTAAACTATATGGATAATGTTCCAAGAAATATATCAAACATGGTCAACATAGTTATTTTACTAGGTAAATGCAAATGGAATAACAGGAAACCCTCTTGTACATCTGAAAAATGAATGTAAACTGTACTTTGCGTCTCCAGATGGGTAAAAAAAAAAATCATACTGCCAAAAGCTTATATGAAACAATGTCTTTGTTTCTTAATTTTTATACACTTTTCATAGCTTGTCAGTAAATGTATCTTTTTTTTTTGCTCTCAACCCCCCCAAATGTTGAATATTGTATACCCTAAAGAATTTTGTTCAATACAGTTTGAAAAAAAAGTTCTTCTGGGCTGAGGCTTGTTCTTGACATATATGTCATTTTCCCTGGATACAGTCTCCATGTGGCTCTAAATGCAGCTCTAAAAAAAGGTTTAGGAGCAGGGAGATGAAATGAGAAGCAAACGTGTGCAGCTATTTTTAGCCGGAACTGTTCCCGGTCCGACAGGATTTTCCGGTATGGATGGTTCCGCTGGTTAGTTTAAACAAACAAAACACGTCTAACAAAAAATCCGTCTGAGTTTGTTCATAAACTGCACTTATATTAATATGATGTGCGACAAGTGCCACCACTTATCACCGATATATAGAGACTATCTTCACATTAAATTGTTCTAACAAAAGAGCCTACAAAAAAAGCCAAATAAACTACGAAGGTGTTTCCGAATAATCGTTCCGTCAGACACTTCCTGGTTTAATCGCAGGATAACGAAGCTCGTCTTCCTGTAACTATTAACCAAAGCCGGTGACTCTTTTATGAAGATATTGTAATAACGCGTGCCCTCCATTAGCCGGTAACGTGACATATTAAGAGTTTCTGGAGATCGTGATGGTTCCGCTGGACTGCAGCAGCGACGTGGAGCCGGAAGTCGCGCTGACACTCATGTGTTTCTGTTCGTAAAGGCTGATTTATGGTTCCGCGTTACACCGACGCAGAGCCTACTGCGGAGGGTACGCGGCGACGCGTACCCTCCGCCGTAGCTACGCGTAGGCTCTGCGTCGATTTAACGCGGAACCATAATTCAGGCTTGTGATAGTTTAATAAAAACACATAAAAAGCGTGCAGTACCTGTCTGGCGGCCGTGAGCGTCCCGTCCACATCAAAGAGGCAGAGCGTGGTGGTGTCCACGGTGTTCCCGCTCATGTTTCTCGGTTCTAAAGCTGCGGTTACGCACCAGTCCTCAGCGCTGACGACGCTGACGTCACTGTTGAGTGACCCGTATGCGAAAAAAACTATCATAATCATCATAATAATCTTTCCTTATTGTTTTCTATGAATCTGATTTTATTCCTCATACCTGTTTTATTCTCCTGTTTAATTATTTATGTATTTATTTTATTCTCTATTTACTTACTCATCTTTATTATTATTATTGTTATTATTATTATTATTATTATTATTATTATTATTATTATTATTATTATTATTATTATTATTATTATTATTATTATTATGACTGTTCATTCATTTTCATTTTCATTTTATTCTTTATTTCATTCAAAAAAACAAAACAATTTAATACAAACACAAATACAAATGTTCCTAACTTATGAATGAAAAGGGAGCAGAAAGAAGAAGAATCTTATCTGATCTGCCCCTTTCACAAATAACATAAATTAATAATAATAAAAAAAAAAACTAAGTGAATAAAAACAACTAAAATAAAATTAAAATAAAATTAAATAAAATTACCACCGCCTACGGGTATGTCAATCAAACTCAACATTTTTCGTTATATTTCCTTAACATACAGGTTTTAATTGTTCTTTTGAATGTAATGTTTGATTTGGATTCTTTGTTTTCTTTGTTCAGATTGTTCCATAAATTGATTCCTTTCACAGACACACAACGTTCCATCAATTTTGTCCTGCATCTTGGTTTTATAAAAACCGCTGTTCCTTTTAAGTTATACTTGCTTTTTCTTTTTTCAAATCTTTTCTGAATGTTGATTGGTAAAGTTTTTTTATGAGCTTTAAACATAATTTGCAGAATACTATGGTCTACTAGTTCATGAAATTTCAACAAATTTAACTGAAGGAATAATGGATTTGTTGGATCTCTATATCGTTTTCTACTAATTATCCTTATGGCTCTTTTTTGCAGAATGACAATTGATTGAATATATGTTTTACAGGCATTTCCCCAAACTTCAACACAGTAGGTCAGATATGGAACAATCAGAGTGTTATATAAAATGTACAATGCTTTGTTGTCCAATAAATCCTTAACTCTGTGTAACAGAGCAATTGTTTTTGATATTTTTATCTTTGTATAATTGATATGTGATTTCCAATTCAAATTCTCATCCAGCATGACACCCAAAAACTTGGTTTCTCTTACTCTATTAATTTCAATACCATCTATATTAATTGAAGTGTCCGTTTCTCTTTTTCTGTTACTAAATATCATGAAGTTTGTTTTTTCAAGATTCACTGATAATTTATTTACCTCAAACCATGTTTTTATTTTTTTAAATTCCTTTTTAACCACATTCAACACATATGTTAAATCTTCCCCAGAATAACATAAAGTAGTGTCGTCCGCAAACAAAATACATTTGAGCAGTTTGGAAACATAAACAAAATCATTAATATACAAAATAAACAGTTTTGGCCCAAGAACCGACCCCTGAGGTACGCCACACTTAATAAATTGTGATTCAGATTTGACTTTATTTATCTGCACATACTGCTTTCTATTCTCTAAGTAGCTTGAGACCCATTGATGTGCCACCCCTCTGATACTGTATTTGCTCAATTTTTTTTAGAAGTATGGTATGATTTATGGTATCAAAGGCTTTTTTGAGGTCAACAAAAATACTTACAAAAAAATGTCTCTTATCAACTGCAGTGCAAATTTCTTCAGTTAATTCCATAAGTGCCATTGATGTGGAGTGATTGGTTCTAAATCCATACTGACCATTGTTTAAAATATTGTATCTGTCTATAAATTTGTCTAACCTAACTACAAATAATTTCTCTAATATTTTTGAAAATTGTGGAAGCAAGGATACTGGTCTGTAGTTGGAAAAAAACATGTTTATCTCCATTTTTATAGAGTGGAATTACTTTTGCTGTTTTCATATTATCAGGAAATATCCCCGTTGAAAATGATAGATTGCATATATATGTAAATGGTTCAATAACCAATTCAATTATATTCTTTACTAATATCATGTCCATATCTGCACAGTCAGTAGATCCTTTACTTGCACAACTTTTTACAATATTCAGTATTTCTTCTTTTTCTACCTTACCAAGAAAAATGCTATTCACATTATCCATTATTTGGTTTTCATCTGTATTGTCTTTTATTGTTGGTATGTTTGCTGCAAGACTAGGGCCTATGTTTACATAGGCCCTAGTGTTACCTTCATAGATAATGAAGGTAACACTGTTACCTTCATTATCTATATTATGACTTCTTATTCATATCATATTTTTATAATTTACTCCATCATTGTATGTGCTGTTCCACACCTTCCACACCTTGTTGGTGTTTGTATAGCAAGATTTGCTAATAAAGTTTTTTTTTTTTAATTAAATTTTTTAATCTTATTTTTTTAATATAAGGCTGATTACTACGCTCACACAGAGCCACTTTTTCTAAATTCTCCTGTTATTAAATGTTATGATTTTTTTTTTATTATAAAATCCTGCAAATTATGTTCAGAGCAAAATCAAAAATGCTCCCTGACTCAATACAGAGGTTTTTTTCAATTCAGGAGACTCCGTATAATCTTCGTTCCATTTACCTCGGAAGTCGGAACTCGGAACTGGGAATGTTACAAACAGTTACAGTTACAAAGTAGGTAAACAAGTTTGTAGTTCGCATATACCACATGAAAAATGTAAGCTACACCATAGCAACATATATATGCCGAACAATACTTGTATACGACTGATTTAGTGTGACCAAAACTAGAATGAAGTGCTACGAATTTTTACAGAGCTCTCTTCTACTGTTTACAACCGGGGCAGCCATCTTGGAATGTGAACTCGGGGGTGGTGAAGACTCTCCCACTTTCCCAGTGAGAAACCCCACTTCGAGGGGCGTTCCAGTTGAAAATTCCGACTGGGAACTGGGAAATCCACACTTCCGAGGACAAATGGAACGCGGGCTGTTCGGCTCTTCCACACCTTCCACACTGTTGGTGTTTGTATAGCAAGATTTGCTAATAAAGTTTTTTTTAAATCATTGCAATAAGGCTGATTACTACGCTCACACAGAGCCACTTTTTCTAAATTATCATGTTATTAAATTTTATGATTTTTTTTTATTATAAAATCCTGCAAATTATGTTCAGAGCAAAATCAAAAATGCTCCCTGACTCAATACAGAGGGTTTTTTCAATTCAGGAGACTCCGTATAATCTTAGAGGTGTCTGCAATTTTACTGTACAAAAAAGCTAAAAAAAAAGAAAAAGGTATGAAAAGGAGATGTGTCTCCATTACTGGAGTTCAATTTTGGAATGATGCCAACATAAATTTAAAAACATGTCATTCTCTTTTGGTTTTTAAGAAAATGGTTTGTAAAGCTATTTTTGAAGCTTATAAGTGCGATTGACTGTTAATGTTTCTTTGCTTTTCTGTTTCTTTGCCCTTTTTTGTTTCTTTGCTTTTTCTATTGTCTCTCTAGTTTTCTGGAGGTTGGTAGCCAAAAAAAGAAAGTTGGTAATATAGGACAGGCTTTTATAAGCAGATTGCTTCTGCCTCTGCCTTTTCAGTCAGGAGTTTTTTTTTAATTGGCTGCAGGTTTCCTCCTCCGACGCACCTTTCTGCATACCCGGTGTGCTAAAAGTTTTCTACTTCGGATTGTCAACAACTTAAAAATATAATTACTTAGGGCGCTTTTTCTACAATAGTGTTTTGTAAAGTTAAGTCAGCTTATCGAGATAAAACAACAAAGAAAAAGAGGCACATCCTGAGGGTCTCAGTCTACACTTTAATATAAATCAATTAAAGAAAGTTTCTGGGCATTTTTTTCTTATTTTATTCATTCATATTTTGTCATGCAGAAGAGTAATTTGTTGAACAACTTAAGTTTGTCCTTCCATCCATTAAAGTGCTTCATCTGTGGATAAAGTGTTTTAATCCGATTATTCACCAGGAAGTCCAAGTTCTTTTCTTTCAGCTGGCCTCCAGTTTTAATTGAAATCCATTCAAAAGGCTGGAGATTGCGAGCTGTGTGTTGGAGAGCCAGTCATAAAGCGATAAAACAGTTGCACAGGTTCACAATCGTAGAAGGTATGTTCCACAGTCTCGATTGCACCTTGACAAATTCCACATAAATTATTGCCATTAAATCTAATACACAATAAGTAGTTTGATGCTTATACAGGACTGTCTAAGAAAATTAGAATATTGTGATTAAATAAAAGAAAAAAAGTCATACATTCTGGATTCATTACAAATCAAATGAAACATTGCAAGCCTTTTATTATTTTAATATTGCTGATTATGGCTTACAGCTTGAGAAAACTCAAATATCCTATCTCAAAATATTAGAATATTTCCTCAGACCAAGTAAAAAAAAAAAAGATTTATAACAGCAAAACAAAATCAAACATTTGAAAATGTCCATTAATGCACTCAGTACTTGGTTGGGAATCCTTTTGCACGGATTACTGCATCAATGCGGCGTGGCCTGGAGGCAATCAGCCTGTGGCATTGCTGAGGTGTTATGGATGCGCAGGATGCTTCAATAGCGGCCTTCAGCTCATTTGCATTGTTGGGTCTGGTGTCTTTCAGCTTCTTCTTCACAATACCCCACAAATTCTCTATGGGGTTCAGATCAGGGGGATTGGCAGGTCAGTCAGTAATGCCATGGTCAGTACAACATTTACTGGTGGTTTTGGCACTGTGGGCAGGTGCCCGATCATGCTGGAAAATGAAATCATCATCTCCATAGAGCTTTTCAGCAGACGGAAGCATGTAATGCTCTAAAATCTCTTGGTACACAGCTGCATTTACTCTGGACTTGATGAAACACACTGGACCAACACCAGCAGCTGACACGGCTCCCCAAACCATCGCTGACTGTGGGAACTTCACACTGGATGTCAAGCAACTAGGATTTTGCTCCTCTCCAGCCTTTCTCCAGACTCTGGCGCCTTGACTTCCAAATGAAATACAAAACTTGCTTTCGTCTGAAAAGAGGACTTTGTCCAGTGCTTCTTTTCTATAGCCCAAGTCAGACACTTCTTCTGTTGTCTTGAGTTCAGAAGTGGCTTGACCATGGGAATACGGCTCTTGTAGCCCATTTCCTGGACACGTCTGTGAACAGTGGCTTTTGATACCTGGAGTCCAGCTTCAGCCCACTGTCTTTGAAGCTCCCCCAAATTCTGGAAGAGACTCTTCTTCACAATGCTGTTAAGGCTGCGGTCATCTCTCTTGGCTGTGCAGCGTTTCCTGCCACATTTGCCCCTTCCAACAGACTTTTTGTGGATGTGCTTTGAAACTGCACTCTGTGAACAGCTTGCTCTTTGAGAAATGTCTTTTTGTGTCTTCCCCTCCTGATGGAGGGTGTCAGTGATGGTCCTCTGGACAGCAGTCAGATCAGCAGTCTTCCCCTTACTTGTGATTTAGTTTACTTGTTTTCTGCAGTTTCAACGCATCCAGGCGTATTACTGCCCTCCTCTGGTAGTTTGGGGATGAATTAGTTCACGATGGTCACTTATATTCTCGAGTAAAGCCCAGGGGCATGCAGAAAATGTATGACTGCCCTTGCTATCAGTTGGTGGTCCTCATGTTGGCCGAGTAATATTCTAACAGAAAAACAGATTTAGTTTACTGAACCAAGCTGAGTGTTTTTCAAGCCTCAGGAAACCCTTGCAGGTGTTTCGAGTTAATTAGACGATTCAAGTGATTAGTTGAATACCCTACTAGTATACTTTTTCATGATATTCTAATATTTTGAGATGGGATATTTTAGTTTTCTTAAGCTGTAAGCCATAATCAGCAATATTAAAATAATAAAAGGCTTGCAATATTTCAGTTGATTTGTAATGAATCCAGGATGTATGACATTTTTGTTTTTGTAATTGCATTACAGAAAGTAAAGAGCTTTATCACAATATTCTAATTTTCTGAGACAGTCCTGTGTATATATATATATATATATATATATATATATATATATATATATATATGTATATATATATATATATATATATATATAATCTATATTTAACTCTTACTTATTTGGCTTTATGTGCAATTAGAAAAACAAATGCAATGATATCCCTTTTTATTTACGCATAGGCTACTTGACGGTGGGTCTGAGGTGTCTCTGTACTCAGGCTTGTCATATTCATTTTAAAATGCGATAGTAACTTTTGCACATGACTGTAGTTGAAGAGGACATGTTCTGCAATTTGTTCCTAATAAAACATCTGTGACGTGCTTTGGTCCAGCACGGCCATGACTACACCTCTGTTCATCGGTTTGCCTGTTTACTGAAGGAGACTCCCTCTGTAACCCAACGTTAGCTGAGAATTCCCCACTGATCTGGTCACTGATAATCTAATTTTACTGATCATGTGTCTTTAGAGTCCCGTTTCATTCCCTCATGACCTTCATTTGTTTGCTGCAATCAATCTCTCCAAATCATGGGGAAGGTGGTTGTCATGCTAATTTAATTGTTTTTAGATGCACACAGCAGTATATACGTATGCATGCATATATATATATATATATATATATACAGTAGTACAGACAAAAAGTTTGAACACACCTTCTCCTTCAAACAAATGGGGTGTGTCCAAACTGTTCTGTACTGTATATGCATGCATGTACAGTATGTATATACTGGATATTCATTGTCTATTTCTGTCATTGTTTATTCCTTTGTTGTTATTTTATATTATGTATTTATTTTTTAATTTAGTAAAATAAAGCAACAAATCTATTTCTTACACGAGTGATTGACAGCCGGCTCAACCAATGGCTAGCTGCTATCACTTCCTCGTCCGTAAGTGTCATGCATGGTCAGTGAAGCAACCAGTCATGTGTAAGAACCCACCGATGGCTGAACGTGACGCTCATTTCTGATTTTGCAGCCAAGTCAACGTGTTAAACGGTATATATGTAAATGTCTGCATGCACGTCTGAAGATATTTGGGTGGGGTTTCCCTGAAGGAGCTGGGTGCCACTACTAACTTTGATTGACATACTAAGAGGGCTGAATTTGAGTTTTAATTTAGTGCATGACTCAAGCACATCCCATCGTGCTGGCCTGAAAAAAAATCACAGAGACAATTTATGACCTTTGCTTTGACCAATAATAAATCTGCTGTATATTGGCTACATACATTTGCTGACCATGAGCTTTTCACCTGTACTTACATCCATCCCTCCATCCCTCCATCCATCCATCCATCCATCCATCCATCCATCCAACCTTGCGTCCATCCATCCATGGAGTGTGTCCAGTTGTGGTTTGGTTAAAAGCAGCACCCTGGACAGATCACCAGAGCGTCAATTAATAAAAATAATGATGCTAAATCAATACAATGGTTCTTATTGGTCACCTTTGTAGCTTCATGACACTGAGCATGCTCAGACTGTCAGGTTGTTAAAGGGGACCTATAATGGCATCTAATATCTATTTTAAACAGGCCTTGAATGTCGTAAAAACAAGAAGAGAGAAGTTTAGGCCCCGTTTACACATAGCTGGGTATTTACAAAAACGGATATTTCCCCCTTTACGTTTTGAAAAATTCCATCGTTTACACGAGATCGTTTTCAAAATCTCTTCGTTTACACGGATCCGCAAAATACGCTGTTAACGTCATGCCAGCCAATCAGAATCCTGGAAAAAACATCAACAAATGACACGTGTAACTTTCAGTTAAGGCTGATTTATGGTTCCGCGTTACACCAACGCAGAGCCTACGGCGTAGGGTACGCGGCGACGCACACCGTACGGCGCGTGTACCGCGTACCCTACGCCGTAGGCTCTGCGTCGATTTAACGCAGGACCATAATTCAGGCTTTACTTCCAAGACGGAACGAGAGTCTTTTGTTTGGAGTGACAGAGAAGTGGAGTTACTTTTAAGTGTGACTTTAGAATATAAAACAGGTAAAATACAAGAAAATATTGACGGTGGCCAAACTAATTGTAAACACAGGTCGCACACATGACGCTGGTGACGTTTCTGTTGCAGAATGTGACGTTCTGAAGCCTAAATCTCCGTTTTCCTCTGTTTAGACGCAAACGTGAAAACTGAGTTTTTGAAAATCTCCACTTTGGCCGGAGTTTTCAGAAATGATCGTTTTTGGTGACTTTGAGCTCCGTTTTCGTGTAAACGAACGGCTAAAACGCATGAAAACGCCTCTGTTTTTGCTCCGTGTAAACGGGGCCTCAGCCTCTGAGCCATGTCTTTATCTTCGCATTCTCTAACCTCCTTCTCTATGCAGGATTCTGAGTGGGCGGGGCTATGATAATGAGGCTCTGTGCTGATTGGCTGCCTGAATGACGCGATACACCGCTACGAAAAAATGGCAGATGCTCCGGCCGACAGAGTTAGTTGTGGGTGTGGTTTCACACATCGGAGGCCAACCTATGTAAATCGCTCCCGTCGTTACGTAACGATGGGCGCTGAACGGCTCGTACAAGCCACATCACACTGGACGGCTCATCCAGGCGGCTGTACAGACACTGCAGAATTTGGTTGCTTTCTTCCTTCTCTGAGTTAGCAGGCTGAGGGGAGACCACTTTATATGTTAAAGCAAGAGAAAACATGTTTTTCATCATAGGTCCCCTTTAAGTGATAATAAAGAAGTTCTGTTTGTTGGAAAGAAGAGACCTCAGGCCTTAATTTGAAGTATAATTTTTTTTTATTTATAGAAGGAAAACCAGAAGTATATCAGGTTCAAAACCACCCATCATCATCAAGTGATCGTGTGACCGAATGATCCACCCATATTTTTTTAAAGTCTGTGGCTACTAACCTATGATGCTAACTGACTCTACCTTACATTCTTATGATCGGATCTGTCCATCCATCCTCACGCCAGTTGTCGCCACCAAAACAACATCCGAAAAGAGGGCTAGTAGCTCCACCTGGACCAATGGGATTTGTAGCCGTAAAAACCACAAAGAAAAAATTGCAGCAGAAGAACAAACCTTTGAATCCTGTTTATTGGGGTCCGATGCATGGTTACATTTGGAGAGCAGTGCATGTCATTTGCATACAACTAGCTGTATGTGTAGAAATGTAAATCCACCAGCCCTACCACCAGCATTCAAGCAGGGACAAACCCAGACCCTAGTGGTCCGTGGAGGAGCAGTTTGTCCTACTTCTGGGTTGGTTTCAGTGGCGGGGCCTGGTCAGCCTTACGGGACCAGGCAGCGTATCAGTGTTGGCTGGGTAATTGGGGTGGAAGGAGCGTGACTGTGTCTGAGATGCAGATCCGACAGCTGAAGTGATGTCAGGAGGGCCATGAAGAGTTGGGGGTTCCAGTGTGGCCAGCAAACCCTCCATGCAGCATCATCCTTTTGTTGAGGCAAAGTATGTCATGCAAATGTAGTCGTTCCCGATGAAGTACCCGGCTGAAGTACATCGTCCAACACCACTGGGAGCCGGAGCCGGAGCCACGGCCGAGCCGTTGACCTCCGTCTACAAACGTGAAACTTTACAGCAGAAACAAACACACTTTAACATTCTGGTACAAACAAAGAACAGTGTTCTTCATAGCTGCGTCATAGCATCTATGGCAACATGAGATTTTTTATGACCCACATCAGGTGAAATATAAAGCAACAAATGTTATGCGTTTTAAGATAAGATAATCCTTTATTCTTCCCTCAATGGGGAAACTCACTTGTTAGCAGCAGTACACTTAACACTAGGGTTGCCACCCGTCCCGTAAAATACGGAATTGTCCTTTATTTGAGAAAAAAATGTTGCGTCCCGTATTGAACTAATACGGGACGCGATTTGTCCTGTATTTTCATTAACATACACACGTCTGTCACACACACATCAACACTAAATTTAACAATACTGAACAAAATAAAAACACAGGAAACATTAAGGCCAGCAAAATCTTTGTGGCGGGACAACAGGACCTGCTGCGCTCTGTATATTATAGTTGAATTATTGAAATAAATTAACTTTTACACCATATTCTAGTTGAATTATTGAAATAAATTAACTTTTACACCATATTCTTCACCTGTAGGCTATATTACATCTTGGCTGATGTGGACATACATAGCATAGGAGGATATTTCAGTTGCTAGTACGGTTGTCTGTCTGTACAGTCATGCAAATTCAATGCTATTAAAGCACTTTAAACTTTAAATCAAAGCATTTTGTTTTTTCATATAAAATAAACACTTTTTTATGCAATTTAGAAGTTTTGGGGCTTTTTTTTGGCTCCTGCGCTGCTGAAATCGGGTGTCCCTTATTTCTATTTCTGAAAGGTGGCAACCCTACTTAACACACACATGCAGGGGAGGGGTAAAAAAAAACGTAAAAAAGGAGAAAATATATATATGTTACGAGATATAAACAATATATACAGTACAATACAGTTTATAAGGGTTTGGTGTTTTGATTTTCCTTTGGGGACGGATAAAGCATTTTTTAATTTAAATTGGTATGTTTGTTTGCTACTGAACAGACAGCTGTGTTCATCTGTCCATCAGTCCACACATAAGTGAGTAGCAATGTTTGTCAGTTAAAGATTAAGAGCGTGTTTTCGTGTCTGTGAAAGACTGACTGAGGGGAAGTTTGTCTTTTTCTGCAGTTGTTTGTTCGTCTTAAAAAACAAACGGTCGGGGTTGAAGACGGTGGAACCCGCCCCCTCCTTTCCGGCTCCTCCAAACAAAAGACTGGCCTTTTTTCGCGCCGTGCGTTTAAAAGTCCAACGCAGCCAATCGGCGTCCGAGACAACGCACAAAAAACTTGACGGGCGCTTTCCAGCCAATCACGTGCGAGAACCCGCCCCTTCCCCCTGCAGTTCAAACGAGAATGCTGCCTGTGAGCCAATCAGCGCGGGGCGGGGGCGGGGCCACGGGGAACTATTTTTAGTCAGGTTAGTCGAGCTCCTGAGCAGCGACGGTGACACAACAACCGCGTCCTTCCTCGTTCAGTCGCAGTTTCTCCGGAGAACCAAGGTACGATTTCGCCCTATTTAAAAGCTTTTTATTCCAGGTGAAATGTTATTATCTTGTGCAAAAGGGGGTTGGAATTTAGTTTCGTGTGTTAATCCTTCGGGGTTGTGGCGCTTTTATCCGCTAAAGCGGGTTATCGGCGAGGTCGAGTAAATGCGCAACAGGCCGCGTTTACAGCAGCGCCATTTCGTAGCGAGGGAAGCCGCGTGTTGGGCCGTGTGAGCGGGGCGGCGAGGGCCGCAGGGACCCGCGGCCCTCGCCGCCCCGCTCACACGGCTCAACACGGTCCCCCTCGACCCGGGGGGACCGCGCTCCCCCGCCGGGGCTTGCAGGGGCGGCTGCCGGGGCCGGGTTTTTTTTGGCGGAGTCATCTTTAGGCGGGAAGATACAAAATGGAGTCTGGTCTTTTTGTCTCGGGAGGAGCAGAAATCCGATTAGCGGCGGAGCCAGAAACCCCGACCTGCACCAAGATTATGCTCAACTTTGACCGATCCTATTAACGCCCTGCAACCGTTCCTTAACAAAATCCCGGTACTGGGGAAAGATTTGTTACTAATAAAATGAAGGACGTATCTTTTAAAATAATTCAGTCCTACCCATGTAAAGTTTTTTTTTTTAAAGATGGATTTAATTTAGAGTTTTTCTTTAACTACAAAATGAATGGAACTATATCTGTAATTTGATTCGTGTTTTGTGTTGAACCACATTTCTCCCTTTTGCTTTGAATATTGTATTGTTTGGCTTCATTGACTATCCATCTGTTAAAAAAATAACAATTTTATATCATTAATCTTAGTTTATTGGCAAAATGGTTTAGTCACAAATCCCTTTATTAACCAAAAGCCTTTTATTTTTTTTTTGTATTTTTGAAAATGAGGTCAAATCAGACAATATATTAGAACCATTAGTCTCTCCACCAATGCAAAGGCCATCAAGGCCTTAAGTTTGTGCTTTTTTAATGCATTACTTTAGTTCATTGTGTCCTGATTTTCCGCCGCTGAGTTTGTCTCCCCCTGGTGGTTATATTGTGCTGTTTGCATTTCGTCTTTCAATTTAAAAAAAAAAATAATTGCTTCCTGTAGACTAATCGTCCCCCCCCCCCCCCCCCCTTCAGTTTTTTCAGAGAGCAGTTGCAGCCATGACAAAGGACCCGAACAAGCCCAGAGGGAAGACCTCTTCCTATGCCTACTTCGTGGCCACCTGCCGGGAGGAGCACAAGAAGAAGCACCCAGGGACCAGCGTGAACTTCTCCGAGTTCTCCAAGAAGTGCTCCGAGAGATGGAAGGTGGGTCCTCTTCACCCTCATCATGTAGCTGCAACTAAAGAGGGGAATTAATAAACCAGTGTTTTTATTTAACAAACTTTTCCTCTTCCCACACACACAGACCATGTCAGCCAAGGAGAAGGTGAAGTTTGAGGACTTGGCCAAGACCGACAAGGTCAGATATGACAGAGAGATGAAGACCTACGTCCCACCTAAAGGGACCGCCAAGGGCAAGAAGAAGAAGGACCCGAATGCCCCAAAGAGGCCACCGTAAGTTCCTTCAGGCAGGGTTTTAATGAAGCTCAGCAACCCGTTTCGGGGTTTTTCGGCCACTAACGGATCCTCTCTGTGCCCCTCAGCTCCGCTTTCTTCGTCTTCTGCTCCGACCACCGCCCTCGCATCAAGGAGGAGCATCCCGGCATCTCCATCGGCGACATCGCCAAGAAGCTCGGCGAGCTGTGGTCCACGCAGACCTCCAAAGACAAGGCCCCGTACGAGGCCAAGGCCGGCAAGCTGAAGGAGAAATACGAGAAGGTATGGGGGGTTTTACCGGTGGGGGTTTGGCCTCTCACCCGGGGTCAGAGTGGACTGTTAACCGTGTTCTCCTCCGCAGGACGTCGCCGCCTACAAGGCCAAGTCTGGCTCAGGAAAGAGCGATGCCGGCAAGAAGAGCGGCCCCGGCAGGCCCCCGGCCAAGAAGGTGGTGCCAGCCGACGACGATGATGATGATGACGAGGACGAAGATGATGAGGATGACGACGATGAAGACGACGATGATGACGAGTAAATGTTTAAAGGAGTGCAGTTTGCATCGTTCCGCTCAGTTTGTTTTGGTGTGTGGGTGAATGAACCATCCTGCTGTCCCGGCGGCTCGGTCGGACCTGAACGCCTCATCCACTTCAGGGATTTAGTTTTAAACTCTTAGTCCACGTGTGTTTCTGCCGAACTCGTTCGTTACATCTCGTCCTCGTTGATATTTAAACGCTGATTAAATGGACTGAAGCTCCTGAGGGCAGCAGGAAGTCAGATTTCGTTCCTTTTTTTTTTTTTTATGATTCTGCAGCGCCGCCGTTCTGCCGCGGCGCATCTCTAAAACTCGTCTTACTACCAGGAGATTTTCTGTAGCTTGATTTAAAATGTTGGCAGCCGTTTTAAATGTGGAACTTTAAGCTTGTAGAACCAATTTTGTTTTTGTAATAAAAATTTTGTATATTGATTAAAACTGTGTGGACTTTCTTACAGTGAACTGTTGAAGTGTTTGACCCGCTACGGTTCTGATGGGGGGTTTCTGAGGTCCAAAACCAGGTTCCTCCAACTCTGGTTTTAGAGGTCAATAATCTGAACCGGTTCCAGAGTGTATCAAGACCAGGGTCCAGATGCAGCTCAGCACTGAATCAATCTGATTCTGTGAACCTCACACTAAGATCAACGCTTGTTTTTGCTTAAACTATTTAACCAGGAGACTTCATTTATCGGCCCAAAGTATCAATACTGAAAACATTAAACCAGACTCCTAACTGAGTCTCCTAGCTGACTAGAACCGGGATGTTTCATGGAGGTTATGCTTAATGCCGCTCTGTCCAAACTAAAAATAAATACAATATATAGATGGTGTGGATTCAGAACTAAATTTGATCAAGTTTACAATCTGATTTCACGTGAGGATTTCTAATTCCACAGCAAGGGAAGACCTGTGGCGCTAGAGGCCCCAGGGTCCTGCCGGAGACCACTGCAGAAACTGAATCTTACCAGGAATACTGGTCTTTCCAGTTAAAATGTCTAATTTTTAGTCAAATCTCATAACAATTTTCACCTCAAGTAAATTCTTGAATTTACCTCAAGTAAATTCAAGAATTCTTATTACAAGCAAAAATCTTCCACTGACTGGTAGATTTTTCTACTTATTTTAAGTGAAAATCTAATTGAAACAGGTGAATTGTTTTTTCCATCGAGTATTGTGTAATGAGATTTTTGTTTTTGTTTGGGACTAAAAATGAGATATTTTAACTAGAAATAAGACAAATGTTCTTAAGATTTTGAGTTTTTGCAGTGCAGAGCCTCGCACCGGAGACCAGAGCAACACCATCCAGTACAGCGGGGCAGACGCTGAATGACCCTGGGCTCCTCGGGAAGTAGAGGGTTCTGGCCTCCTGAATCAGAAGCTTATTGCCAAGTTTAACACACAAGGAATGTGTTGTGATTGGTGCAATACAAATGTACAACATGTTGGTTTTTAAAGTGCCGGAGTAATGAGTACAGAGGTGACCTAGGATGTGCGTTAAATTTATCACTGAATATTGAAAAAACAAAATTCATATTTACAGGAGGAGACACTGACACTTCAGTTAATATAGATGGTATTGAAATAGAGTAAGGGAAACGTCATGCTGGATGAGTTTAAATTTATCACATATACATTATACAAAGATATCAAAAACAATTGCTGTTACACAAAGTAAAGGATTCATTGGACAACAAAGCGTTGTACATTTTATATAACACTGATTGTTCCATATCTGACCACCTGTGTTGAAGTTTGGGGAAATGCCTGTAAAACATATTCAGTCAATTTTCATTTAGCAAAAAAGAGCCATAAGAATAATCAGTAGAAAACAATATAGAGATCCAACAAATCCATTATTCCTTCAGTTACAATTCTTGAAATTTCATGAATTAGTAATTATAGTATACTGCAAATTATGTTTAAAGCTCATAAAACTTTACCAGTCAACATTCAGAAAAGATTTGAAAAAAGAGAAAGCAAGTATAACTTAAAAGAAACAGAGATCTTTAAAAAAAAAAACATACAGGACTAAATTGATGGAACGTTGTGTTTCTATGAAAGGAATCAGTTTATGGAACAATCTGAACAAAGAATCCAAATCAAACAAATTCAAAAGAACAATTAAAGCCAGTATGTTAAGGAAATATGAAATATGTTAGTTACGTTTGATTGACATCCCATTGTCATGAAAGGTATAAACATTGTTGTTAAATGGTATTAACTGAATTGTAACTTGGGAACTAAAAAGGAATGTGACCGGCTGTGTCTATTTTATTTTAGTTTTTTATTTACTTTGTTTTTTTGCAGATTAAATAAGATTCTTCTTCTTTCTGCTCCCTTTCATTCACAATTTAGGAATGTTTGTGTTTATATTAAATTGTTTGTTTTATTTGATTAATGAATGAAATAAAGAATAAATAAATAAATTTAAAAAAAATGTGACGTATAAGCTCAGAAGTGGGGTCTTTGCGTTAATGTGGGTTAGGGGGCTAGTCTGTGGTAGACGGGGGAGAGGGGGTCCGGGGCCTTGTTGACGAGGACAGCTGCAGGCGGGAAGAAAAGGGGCATCAGGGTTGGGTCCAGTTTATCAATGTAGACTCCCAGATAGCTGTAGTCCTCCACTGTCTCCACATTGACCACCCCGGATGGAAACGCAATAAAACCTAAAGCATTAGACGTTAATAGGTTTTATTCTCTTGATGGATGGAGAATCAAACCTGACGTGATTAATAATAAAAGCATAAATATATTTTGTTTCTCCTTTTCCTTAAACACGCGTTCCTTGTTTTTACATTCCCTCCTCTACTCTTTACCTTATACATTTCTTCCTCATTATGCGGTCCTTCCTGGTCCAGCTCCTCTACGATTGGTCAAACAGTAAGGAGCAAGATTGAACCAAAATTAAATGTATTATCGCCTGATGGTGTGGGGGGGTGGTTGTACTTGATAAAACCCTCCATGACCACACCTACACGTGTTTTCATTTAGTTATATTAAAGATGGTTGTTGGTGTAAATATATTTGAGCTCGTCGTCATGTGTCAAAGTCCTGCCTTCAGATCACGCTTGTCAGCGACGCACGCCTGTGTTCTTTCTTTTCTGGGTCTGATTGGTTTGCGTGAGGTGGGGGTGAAGTATAAAACCCTGGAAGGCCTGGAACGTATTTATTTTTATTTAATCTTTATTTATCTACTCAGCTCTGAGATTGCAGAACGGCAATGAACTTGGTGCAAATGTATGCAATCTTCCCAGAATGGCTTCGTACGTAAAAATATACCAGTGTTCAGTAGCGGAACATATCAGAGCCGGGCCGGGGCGCGGGGGCATATGACCGGGCCCTTTGCAGCCCGGAGCCTCTCGTCTCATGCCGGGCTACTATATCAACAATTTACCACAAACTCCCATTTCCTTGCTGCCAGTGTGTGTCTGTGATTGTTGTAACTGGAGCTACCTGTAAACCTGCTCCCTGACCATGATGCAGCTTTTGGCGGCCCGGGCCCAGGGATGAATCTCTGCTAACAACGTCAGGTTCATCTCCCACAGGAGGAGGATTAGGGCCAACAAAATATGCGTCTAGCTTGGGCAATTTGGCTTTTTCTTGCTCCCTTTCTTTTTATTTGCGTTTTATCGCTCCACTTTTGTGTTTATAACTCCCGCTCATGTTTAGGCTGTATGGATTACTGTGCTCTGTTGACAAGTGATGGATGATGACGTATGATGTTGATAGACGGCTGTTGATGACCAACCATTTTACCCAAAATACATTTGGAGATTCACTTGCAATTTTTGTTTCAATGTTAACTGTGAGTGTGAAAATCTCAGCACAACATACAGTATTATACAATGCTTTATACCTAATATGAACCAAGTAGTGCCCCCCCCAGCCCCCCCTGAAGCCCCGCCCCTGCCAGTGGTACAACCTGCGATTATTAAGTGAAGTAAATCCAGCAAGGACGAGTCCTGAAATGTGATCCTGTTATGTTCTTCAGGACAACATGGTCCATGGGATCCAATTTACCTACAGTAATTTAGCTAAGATAGATGGTATCTCCATGGTCCAACCGTGATAAATACCAAAGTGTAAGGTAAATGTGAGCTTTTTTTTTTTATCAAGTATGAAATATAAAGTTTAAAGTCAGGATTCTTATCAAGCCAAACACCAAGATATTTATGAGTGTACAACCTCACTTGTGTCACCGTGCAGAGTTTTGATGTCAGGAACTGCAGACAGGTTTATGGGAGAACTTTGGTTTTGGTAGCATTCATGTAACCTTGAGGATGATCTGATAAACAGGGGCTTCGATTAAGAGGCCAAGACGGTCAGCGTGGGTCAAACTGCCATTTATTTAACATGTCTAAAACTCTAAAATACCACAGTTGATGAAGAAAAAGAAGATAGACAGACACATCACGGCTGGGGAGCCAACCACTCACTGCCTAGGACACTGGGAGTAACGTAAATCAGAAATATTAAAGAAAAGAAGTATAAACCCAACACACATCAAATCAAACCACCACACGATAAGTGAACTCCCAGCGCCTCGACCACACGGTGAATGGAGGACACCACCAGCCGCAACACTAGAAAAGGAGAAGACAGAATGTTAAAACTAAACCTTAAAATCCTAAAAGACAATAAAACCAATACAACTAAAACATAAAATACTAAACTAAAATAAACAGCAGTCAGTGCTATGCCTAAAAGTAAAAGTAAAAGAAAGCACTGTTAAAATGTTTGTAGGACCTGTTGTGAGGTTTAAAAATCATCTTTTACATACCTCTACAAAAACAGTGAAAGTTTCAGTCATACAAACAAAGAGACCCACAATTAAAATCATTAAAATACAGATACCTCAGGGTGCATATACATGCACCCCTACGTTACCCTAACAATAAAACCACTATAAAACAATGCTAAAAAACACAAAATGTTCCTTACCGGGGGGGCAGAGAGTAAGGAACACAGCCAACTCACACGAGGGACACAGGGAGTGACACCCTTTGCCACACCTGCTTATAAAGAGTCCCTGTGTCCCTCTTACAGTTTTTCTCAGTCGCTTTGGTACATTTCTCAGATCAGAATTGAAATTCTCAAAACTACCTGTTCAATCTTCACATCATTGTGTCACTTGTGCACATCAAAAAAGCAGTTTCTCATTTC
Source organism: Cololabis saira (assembly GCF_033807715.1). Taxonomy (NCBI): domain Eukaryota; kingdom Metazoa; phylum Chordata; class Actinopteri; order Beloniformes; family Belonidae; genus Cololabis; species Cololabis saira. The sequence goes on from NC_084587.1 coordinate 42,309,980, forward strand.
TTTGAACAAGTTGCAAATGCATTTGTCATCCATGCAAATGATAATGTACAATTTTCTGCTGTTTCCTACATTATCAGTTGTTTATGTCATGTTGATCAAAATGTATTATCTCTGTCTCTGTTGAATAGTCTCACCCCCCACAACATTTAGGCATTAGTTCATCGCATAAGTCTTTACATGCAAAATGGTTGAACAAGTTGTCATAATATGTCAGCATATTTCTATACATTTCCATTAGACTTTGTTTCTAAATCTGGCCTGAATTGGTAAATTGATCCCAGGTGAATCTTGACTTTCTGTAATGAAGAGAAATGTGTCAAGCATTAGATCAACCAATGATCAACCAGTTTTCTGAAATAGCTCAAAGGTGCATCTCATGAACTATCAGCTGGCAAGTATACATATAGCCGGAGCACAACACAATGTTACAATGTCTGACAATGGAAGGACAAGGAATTGGACGGGGTCAACAGCCAGAGAGAAGAAGAAGAGGAAGAGGAGTGAGGCTGCGTGGCGCAGGAGTTGGGAGGCAAAACAGAGGAAGAGGCAGAAGAGGCCGAGGACATATGCGTGTTCCTGATGAGATAAGAGCTACACTTGTAGACCATGTCTCAATCATGGGCTTACAATGGCCGAGGCTGGTCGAAGGGTGCAGCCAAATGTTGGGAGAACAACTGTGTCCTCAATCGTCAAGACTTTTCGTCGACAGAACAGGTATGTAATCTAACAATACAGTAAGCACTGTACTGTAATACTGTATACTTTCTGTAATGCTTCATACAATATGACAGTATTCTACTTTCATTTTACCATATACAGTAAGTATACTATATACAGTGACATTTTATCTTACTCAATTTTGTGTTTTGCATTACAATATTTTTTCCACATAGGACTGCAAGACAACTTCACAGGGAACATGAGTAAGCAATTTGACTGTCTTATCCGTACACAATGACACAAGCACTTGTGATTCTGATGCACTGACACGTTCATTGACACAGATATTTAATTTTGAGAGATGAACTAAGGATTTTGAGCAAGAGACTGGCTTTTGCAGGTAATCCATGGTGTTTTGCTATTTGTACGAACTGTTTTGAGAAATGCACTTACTGTTTTGCAAATGTCGAGGATGATCTGAGAAATGTACCAAAGCGACTGAGAAAAACTGTAATTGGTCCCAGCTGCTGGCCTACTGCTACATTCAGGACTAGTTTTGCAACATGAAGCGCAGTCTGTGAGGTCGCAAAGTCAGCCTGAAGGTTTGTGGAAACCTCCCTCAGAGAAGGTGCTGATGTGTATAGAACTGTGTCGTCTGCATACATGTGATGAGAAGAGAATTTAAGCTGGTCACAGAGGTGATTAATATAAAGTAAAAACGAGCAAGGGTCCTAAAATAGAGCCCTGAGGATCCCCCTCATTCAGTACGACCAGATCAGACAACACAGAATCAAACTGAACAACCTGAGTGTGATTTGTTAAATAGCTTTTAAACCAAAGAGTCATATCTACACTGAAACCAAGTTAGCTGCTGCTAGCTGAGGTTTCCACTAAACCGAGCAGCGTCTAAAAAACCACATCCACCGTGCCCGAACCAGGTTTGGGCTGCAGCCGGCCTGGATGAGCTCCAGCCCCTGGTCCTCGCTCCCATCATCAGCACGTCCCCAGAGAGACTCCTCCTGCCACCCTGGACCCGCTTCAGTTTGCCTATAAGGCAAACGGGTCGGCTGAAGGTGCCACCTCCAACCTCCTGGACTGCACACTGACTCATCTGGACAACATTGATACCTGGATGCTGATCGTGGACCTTTCACCTACATTCAACAATCACACGCTCCAAGCTGACAGCAGGTTGAGCGCAGGAGATATTACATATACATATTAAAATATGATGAAATGAAGCGAATTACTGACACGTCAACCAGAAACTCTTCAGAATCAGAATCGTGTTTATTTATTATAGTCAGTATATAGTGTATATATATATATATATATATAGTATAGGGATTTTGACTCGGTTATTTTCGCTCACTGTACAGTAAATAGGCAAATGAAAGCTCTTATTAACATATATACCTTTTTATTTAAAGTGAAAGATGCAGCAGTGTGAGGTAGACATGGTTAATGAAAGCTGCATTGTTACAGCATTTGATTGTGGTTATTTATTATTATTATTATTATTATTATTATTATTATTATTATTGCACAGTGGTTGATTACTCTTTTTTTATTAAACTTTATTAGCAAATCTTGGTATACAAACACCAACAAGGTATACAATAGTGTGGAACAGCACATACAATGATGGAGTAAATTATAAAAATATCTAGTATGAATAAGAATTCATAATATAGATAATGAAGGTAACAGTCATAATAATAATAATAATAATAATAATAAAGATGAGTAAGTAAATAAATAGATAATAAAACAGGAGAATAAAACAGCTATGAGGAATAGAATCTGATGCATAGAAAACAATAAGGAAAGGTCAAGACAGTTATAAATAAAAGGTTAGTCAGAGGATACAGGGAAAAACTTTTCATAGTTGAATAAAAATATATTACTTTTTTTGTTGTTTATCAAATAAAGAGATTTAATGAGAGAATTTAATTCTAGTAGAAAGTGGTTGATTACTCTCAGACTCTGAGCGAGGAGAGTTAATCAGCTTGGGGGAAGAAACTGTCTCTGGCTGGAGGTTTTGGCTACAGAGCTCTGTAGCTCCGTCAAGAGCATAGACATATATACATGTATACATGTATATACCGGTATACATGTATACTATGTATACATGTATATACCGGTATACATGTATACATGTATACATATGTATACATGTATGTATACATGTATATGTCTATGGTCCAGAGGGGAGGAGTTGGAACAGACTGGGTCCTGTTTGTGTTATTGGCTGGAAGCTCCAGTTTTTTTGTTTTTTTTTAATTTAAATCTTGAAATACAATGAAAAATTAAGATAAAAGGCAACATACAAATACAGAGATTCCAGCACTAAATTGAAAAGAAATAAACAAAAGAATATATATAAAGGACAAGACAGTTGAATGTATATTAAAAAGATAAATAAAAACAGCATAATGTGCGAGAGTAGGTTTCATGTAAACAAATTCAGCGATTTGCAGATGCCGATGGTCTTTTGTGCCTTTGTGTTTTTTGATGAGTAGATCGTCCTCATATATTGTTCATGTTCTTTTTTAAGTACAAGGAGTTCAGGCTTTCTGTGGATGAATTTGCACTTGCGTCCCTATCTTTGTGATTAAAATTATGAAAACCAAAAATAACATTCTTAAAATAAAGATGAAAATCAGAAAAGACAGAATCAGCAATATACTTGTGGAAGTCCCTCCAGAATTTGCAAGTGAATTCACATGACCAGAATAAGTGAGAATGTTTCAGGAAGCCTTTGGCAAAAAGAACAATTAACATCTGTATCATTCTTAAATTTGGATGAATATTGTTTTGCAGGGTAGAATTTGTGTATCAATTTAAAAAAGATGTCTTTGACTTTATTTGTTAGAAACAGTACTCGAGTTGTAAATAAAAATCAGGGGGATGGTGGATTTTATGATATGGGGACAGATAATTTGTGCTGATTACAAATAATATAATATATTACAAATAATAGCACTGACCAAAACACCTGCAGAAATACTGCAGGAATGACATAGCAGCAGTTAAATGCAGCCTTCTGTAAGCTTTAAATATCCACTGGGCTTACATCAAATACATCAAAACACAACAATAAAAAACAGTTTTCTGAACTTATCAATATGTCTGTCCTTCACAGGATAAGTAAAATGGATCACTGCAAAAACTCAAAATCTTAACAAGAATATTTGTCTTATTTCTAGTTAAAATGTCTCATTTTAGTAAAAAAAAATCTTATTACACTTAAAACAAGACTCATCACTGGAAAAAACAACAATTTTCACCTGTTTCAAGTAAATTTTCACTTGAAATAAGTAGAAAAATCTGCCAGTGGAACAAGATTTTTTTGCTTGTAATAAGAAGATAAATCTTGTCCCACTGGCAGATTTTTCTACTTATTTCAAGTGAAAATTTACTTGAAACAGGTGAAAATTGTCAAATAAGTTATTTTCCTGGTGATGACTAAATGTTGAAATAGCAGTAAAACCACATTCATTGATGAAATGACATAAGGGATGGAAAGGGGGGATGATTTTGACCGTTTTTATTTCAGGGGGGGATGATTTGGACCGTTTTTATTTCAGGGGGGGGTGCTATCCCCCCTCATCCCCCCTCAACTCCGGTACTGGTTAGAAAGGTCTGGAAGCTCCAGTTCCACGGTGGTTCGTGTTAATTAGGACGCAGGGCCGCTGAGTTCTACCTGCACGTTGACCACTTGTGGAGCCTTGAGTGGCGTGACGTCACGGTGATTGACGGGCCCGGCAGCCAATAGCCGTTGAGCTCCGTCCCCGCGCCGGGCCAATCCCGCGGCCGCCCACCCCCGCTTGGACGTCGGCAGCAGCAGCAGTTCAGCACCGGGAGCTGTCCACCGTGCACGAGCCGGCCGAGCCCCGACGGTAAGAACCGAGACATTACCAACCTGTTGATGCATCCACGCCTTCCTGCGCGCGCATCCGCGTTGTTACCTGCTCGAGACGGCAGGTAACAACACGGGCGCGCCCGCGAAGGCTTCATTTGTTGGTTTCTCCGCGTGCTCGCTCCTGATCCTGATGCTGCACGTCAGTCACGTGTGGGCGGGGCTACAGCACAAAGCTGCAGGACTGGTCCCAGCAGGCTCCAGTCTCACTGAGAACTGAGTGGGCAAGCCTAAGTACCCCGACAGTCCTGTATCCTTCATACAGGTGTCCCCACAGCCGTCTCTGGAGGACCGCTGTCGTGCCAAAAAGTGATTGCCTGCCAGAATCTGATTTCTTCTGATTTCTGGCCGCGGGAGCGCGCACAGCAGCCCGTTGAGCAAGAGCACTAAAACGTCAGATTTTCAGATTATGAAGCTCAATAATGAGATCAAGTCATATTTAGGCAGAAACAACTTTTCATTAACTGTATTTGGCCTTCAATCAATTTTTGGCAGGTGAAAATGCCTATTTTGTGTTGTAATGGTCCTTTAAAAGAGTTAAAAGCAATCCTGTGAGCTCTAGTGTTTATATTATGAAGCTCAACAATGAGATCAAATCATATTTAGGTAGAAACAACCTTTCATTAAATGTATTTGGCCTTCAATCCATTTTTGGCAGGTAAAAAGACCAATTTTCAGGGGGGGAAATCAGATCCTGGCAGGCAATCACTTTTTGGCAGAACACCGGCCTACGGAGGAGTTCATGGTCCACTCCATCGGCAGGTGTCCCGTCCGGACCAGCATCCCTCCACCGCCGTGCTTCACACTGACTACGTTTACAGCAGGGGTGTCCAAAGTCGGTCCTCGAGGGCCGCAGTCCTGCATGTTTTAGTTGTTTCCCTGCATCAACACACCTGATTCTAATTAACGGTCGTCACCACCTTCATCAAAGTCTGGATAGTTCTGTTGATGACCAAGCTCCTTGTATCGTGGTTTGATAAAAAAAGGGACACATCTAAAACATGCAGGACACCGGCCCTCGAGGACCGACCTTGGACACCCCTGGTTTACATGCAGTCAAAATTCGGGTTATTGCTAATATTCCGGTTACTTTAACATTCGGAATAGTTATCCCTGTATACATGGTAATTAATCATTTGGGATATCTGGATCAAACCAGCGACGCGCGGAGAACATCATGACGCAATTACCGTAATTTCCGCTTCTTCTTCCTGTATCCAAATTCAAAAAGAAAATGCTGCTTTGCGATACTTTTCGCTCACCTTCTTGTAAAACTCGCTATCCCGGTACTTTCTACCGTCTACAAATGCCAAAATGTTCATATCTTTCATTACATTTATGAAGTGATTAGTCTCCTCCTCACTCCAAAAGTGTGGCGTGGTCTTGAGTTTCTCCATGTTTATAAGAATTTCCTGGACTCAAAAGACCAGGATTCCTTGAGAACAGAGCATGCGCAGAAAACAAATTAATGTCCCTTTTGATCGGGATATTCCATTAGCGTATACATGACCGAATATTCGGGTTTTAAAAGGAGTAACCCAGGGGTCATATTCGGGTTTTTAAAAACCGGAATATGAGCAAATTCCGGTTAATCAAAGGGGTTATTGGTGTTTACATGGCCGTGCAAATTCGGGTTATTGCTAATATTCCGGTTTTAAAAGGGTTATTGATGCATGTAAACGTAGTCACTGGGTCTGCTGTGTTCGGTTCCTCCAAACATGTTTCTGGGACATTCAAAACCAAACATGTCCACTTTGGTCTTGTGTCCAGAAGTCTGCGGGTTGGTTCAGGTCCAGATCGGTTCAGTCTTCCTAAGACTCTGCCATCGCGTTGATCAGTGTTTAAACTGCTGAATAGAGTTTTTAGATGCTGAGATGAAGCTCCTCTTTTTAATGTTCTGTTTCTTGGTCTGACCTCGGAGTATGTTTGCTGCGACGTGCACTCATGTTGCGGGTCCAACTGTCTCGAATGTTCTTCACTTCAGGCTGGTGTGGCTGTGTTTGGTTCTTCCACTCGCTACTGAGCCTCTCGTTGTTAAATAGATCAATTGTTAAATTAACAACATGTGTTGTTTCTTCAACCCAACAAACACCAAACAAAAGTTGTTTGGCAGAGATTTGGCAAATGTTTCAGGGTTACAACCCTGCTGCTCCTCCCACAAACGCATGTTCCTGACAAATGTGTCGCTATTTAAAAGAGAAAGAAACCTGTTTTCCAACAGGACAAGGTTCAAGGTTCAACGTTTACTTTATTAATCTCCCACGGGAGAAATTGGTTTCGGAGTAAAAGCCACAATGCTGCAGTACAGACAGACACAGACGGCACATTAAAAACATCAACAACAACACCATCAACATCATCGGACAGGGTTTATTACCAAAAAGTGTTGTTATAACAATGTAATAACCTACCGAACACATGTCCTTACTTTTCATACCAAGTTTAGTGGGCAGTGAGGTCGGTTCTGCACAGTTTGAGGATCTGGGAACATCAGACATGAATGCTTCTGTGTTAGCGGTATGTACAGGTCTGTTACTAAGCAATTTATCAAACTTTGATTATGACCTCTATGAGTCTCGCTTGGCTGTTATTCATTTAACAACAATGAAGCCAAAGAGGGCAAACCTAAGTACCACCTTTTTGTGTCTTTAGGATTTAGGAGGGTGGGTTTTAGCAGCTAAACTAATCTGACGCTGAAGTTTGCAGGACCTGGAAACGGGCCCATCTGCATTTTGAGTAGACGAGTCCAGTCCAGGAGCTGAGCCGACCTGCCTGCAGTCCACAGGTGTCTTCAGCTCCCAGAGGCTCAGGCCGTCGTTGGAGAAGAGCAGAGGCCGCTCAGCTGTATTACTACTATTACTACTACTACTACTGCTACTGCTACTACTACTACTACTACTACTACTACTACTACTACTACTACTACTACTACTACTACTACTACTACTGTCATTTAGCAGACGCTTTTATCCAAAGTGACTTCCATCTGAGACATACACACCATGGAGCAATTAGGGTTACGGCCTTTGCCCAGGGGTGATTCATCCTTGTTGCCATTCCGGGGCTTGAACCTGGGTCCACTAGACTCCAGACCCAAGCCCTCCTCTGTAGCCACTAGACTACCACCCCCCTTGGGGGTAAATGTATGTAAATGTCTGAAACGCTGCCATCGTGTCCTCAGTTTAAACACTTAAACATGTTCTTTTTTCAGCTGTGGGTTTATGGGACCTTCACATGTTTGCATGCTGTTTTTATTCCCCTTATACAGAGTACCAACACTGACGTGCCGACCACTCTCCTTTCTGACTATTTATACCTCTTAAGAATCTGAGTTTCTGGCAGGTGCGTGAGGCTGCCGGTCCTCACGCCAACTGCAGTCTTAACCAATCCCAGCGGAGATTAGTCCAATCCTCCGTTTAATCATCTTAGCCTCCTGCCCCTGTGGACCGGCGTTGGGAGCAGGTAGCAGAGTACGTTGTGCTGTAACCCCGCCCCCCCGGGGCTGGAGGGCTCCGGGGGGTCTGGGACTGAACCTTGTGTGTCCGCAGGTGAGCATGGCCAAGGTGAAGCAGGTGGGGCTGCTGGTGGCGGGATGTCAGCCCTGGAACAAAGACGTGTGCGCAGCAGGTGGAGACCGCTTCGCCTACTGCGCCACTTTGGCCATTTACATCTACCAGGTGCGTCTACCTGTGTGTTGGCGAGGGGCGGAGACGTGGCATCACGTGCCTGGTGGAGGGAGGAGAACCTGACATCTGAGCGTTTAACATCCTGCTGGAGAGAAAACAGCAGACTCGTGCAGTCTGAGCAAAACCAAAAACACCCTCCATGTAGCAGTAAAGATTATGACCACACGGGGGCAGCATTTCACAAGAAAGTTAACGTGTCACCTGCTGGAGGAAGAGCACGTCCCAACATGGACTGTATAAGAAGAACTGGACAAGCCCTTCTCTGTGACATCACCACAGGGTTTCTGAAGAGTGCTTTTGAAGCCTGTTTTTCCTCACTGCACTGCGCTATGTTGGAAATAAGAGGAACAGAAAGTCTGCTAGGACACGTCCACACTACGTCACTCACAGTTTTACTATTTTAGCTCCCCTGAGCTTATGCTAATCTACCATGATAATTAATAAAACAATCTGATCAAATGTGCACAGAAATCTTCATTTCAAGTGTCGCTACTGACAAAACATTAGTTACCGTAAGTCTTCACTTCATGGTTAGTGGAGGAACTGGAACTTTGTTCTGTTTCCTGGGTGGGGACAACCCTCCAGTTACAATGTTGAAGCTTGATTAAAAAGGTACAGCTTTGTAGCATAAGTTAACATATTTACAGTCTGGTTCTGTCAGTCAAGTCGGGTCTAAAGCCTGCTAGCATATGAGAGCAGGTCTTCGTCTTAGCTCTGGGTTCTAATATCATTTTGGTAGCAATGTTTGGACAGAGTTGGTCAGGATGAATATAAAGGGATTTTAGTTAGCATCATAGGCTAACATAAGCTAAGTCAGACAAGCCAACATGGCTAAAAGTGATTGCTGTAAGATGACTTGCTGTAAGGTGGGCATGTTCCTCGCAGCTTTCAGGACAATTGGGTCCTCCCATTTCCAACATGGCACCGCAGGTAAAAGAGGCTTCAAAAACACTTCAGAAACATCAATGTTGGTTTGTCCAGTTCTTCTGGTACAGTCCATCACAGGACACGAGAAAGTGGACCTGTAGTGGGACAACATGGTAATACAAGACATGTCGGGCCGTCCCCACTCATTAGTACAGTGTTCTCAGTGGCTCTTTTGTCAACACAGTTCATCTTATTGCCCCCATGTGGTCATAAGTGGTATTACTACATACAGTGGCTTTAAAGTGGAGTCACACCTTCCTGGGTTTTAGTTTTCAGTTTTGCACAAACTCGAGTATTTTAAAACCAAACTGTGGAATAGGTAGAGGGTCTCCAGGCATTTACATAAACTGAAGTCACTTTTACTCAGTGTGTTACCATGGTAACCAAGCCTGGTCGGGAGCCGATGCTGATCTTTAAACCCAGAGTTTCTCCCCGACATGGATCTGAAATGGATTTCAAGTTAGTTAGGTAATGAAAACTGTATTTTTTGCTGAGGTTAGGTGAGTTCACCTTTGGTGTCCCTCAGGGCACCCGTTGGGGACACTCCAACAAGCCCCCCTTTTCTTCGCACAGTCAGCCCGATATATTTGTCGGGTTTGTGCAAACAAACTTTGTCTCTCACGGTTCAGTAATGAATAAAATAAAACAAATATATCACATCAATATTCTTGATCTTGTCCAACCTTTGTTTTTTTTGTTTGTTTTTCTTAAATTTATTGGAGTAAATCTGAGCCTTTATTTCGTTTTTTTCCACCTTGTTGCAGTTGGACCAACAGTACAATGAATTCAAGCTGAGGTCCATCATGTCGGAACACAAGAAGACCATCACAGCGATCAGCTGG
>NC_084587.1:42632516-42710016 GCF_033807715.1 Cololabis saira
TAACAGTTCATCATGACATTTTTTGCCAACACCTTAAGTATTACAATAACAGTATTAAAAAAGCAAGAACCGCCCATTTCAAAAACCTAATTTTAAACAACAAAAACAATTCCAAATTCCTATTCTCCACAATAGATTTTTTAACAAATGGAAACCCTGACAGATCCCATAAAACAGCAACAGATCATTACTGTGAGGATTTTGCAGACCACTTCAGGGGTAAAATTGATGACATTAGATCCAGTCTTTTATCTCAACAGATTTTAACTCTTAACACACCTGGATCAGTGCTTTTATCTGAGGAAACACTGGAGAGTTTTGCCTTGGTTGATGCGGGGACAATTTGTAGAGTTTTCTCCAAGGTAAAGCCCACAACCTGCCTTTTAGACCCCATTCCCACACCATTTTTTAAAACACTCTATGGATTCTTTGAGGAACAGCTTTTGTATTTGGTCAACTGTTCTCTTCAGACGGGTGTCTTCCCCGCCGCCTTTAAAACGGCGGTGGTGAAGCCCCTTCTGAAGAAGAGTGGGTTGGACCCCAATGTTTTAAATAACTACCGGCCTGTATCCAACTTACCATTTTTAAGTAAAATTTTAGAAAAACTTGTTTTTAATCAAGTGAAGGAATTTTTAAACTCAACACACATTTTAGAGGCTCATCAGTCCGGTTTTAGGATGAACCACAGTACAGAGACAGCACTTTTAAAGATTTTAAATGACATCAGGTGCAATTAGGGTTGCAAAATTCCGGGAATTTTCAAAGTTGGAAACTTTCCATGGGAATTAACGGGAATATATGGGAATTAACGAGAATATATGGGAATTAACGGGAATTAACGGGAATAAATACGAAATTTACAGAATTGAAGGTTGGCCCTTAACAGGGAACTTAAATATAGTTGGGGGAAATATATTGAAGTATAGTCTTGGCTAAAACAACCAGATTTAATGCAAGTACACTCCTCAATCACATGCACACAGCACATTGCTTACTGCAGGGCTATTGAGGCCACGCCCCCTACATGCACTGTGCATTCCTCCATCACATGCACAGGTGATTTCTTGAAGCCTGGAGGCCACACATTTGAGCTCAAAGCACAAGACTATTGAAGCCACACATTTGAGCCCACGGACTATATAAAGTCAAGTAAGTTTGGATAATATTATGGGGTAAATATATTTGATCTATAATGGTATTAATGTTTAACTTGCAAATATTAAATAAAAATGTATTAACACAGTAGCTAGCTAGCTGGTAAGTTAGGTGCTAAATGAAAGCTATTTTTCATTTCATTGACCATTTAAGAGGCTAGCTTATTATGGTGGTAGCTACCTCAAATTTGATGCTGTTTTTTCTGACTCCAGCAAGACGGTTTTCTGTAACCATTGGACCATGGATATCTGCTTATGACAAAATAAATATTTACATTTATGTTTGGATATGATACAGTTTGTTTAAATTACCCCCAATTTCCAGTTAATTCCCATAAATTCCCATAAATTCCCATAAATTCCCAATAATTCCCATAAATTCCCATAATTCCCATGGAAAGTTTCCAATTTGGAATATTTCCAAAATTCCCCAGCTTAACTTCCCATGGAAAGTTTCCGGAAAGTTTCCACCCCTTTGCAACCCTAGGTGCAATTTAGATAACCAAAAACTCACAGTCTTGGTTCTGCTGGATCTAACCGCCGCCTTCGATACAGTAGACCATCACATTTTATTAAACAGACTGAAGCACCTGGTCGGCCTCTCTGGTACTGTTCTTAAATGGTTCACGTCCTACCTCACTGATCGTAGTTTCTTTGTAAGTATGGATACATGTTCCTCAGGAATCTATAAGATAAGGTGTGGGGTTCCCCAAGGGTCAATTTTAGGTCCAACTCTTTTTAATCTGTACATGCTGTCCCTTGGGGACGTCATCAGGAGACACGGCATCAGCTTCCATAGTTACGCTGACGATACGCAACTGTACATCGCTGTGTCTCCTGATGACACTGGGCCAATTGATGCCCTTTTTAACTGTATTTTAGACATCAAGTCATGGATGGCAGCAAACTTCCTACAGCTCAACCAGGGCAAAACTGAGGTTTTACTCATCGGTCCCGAAGGCCAGAGAGAGAAACTTTTACCAAAGTTACAGGATTTTAAACCCTCAAAATCAGTTAAAAATCTGGGTGTGATTTTTTACTCTGAGCTCACTTTTATTCCTCATATTAAAAACATAACAAAGATAGGTTTTTACCATCTTAAGAACATAGCCAGAGTCCGCCTGTTTTTCTCTCAGGCTAGTACGGAGGTGCTGATGCATGCTTTTATCTCATGTTGTTTAGATTATTGTAATGCCCTGCTCTCTGGTCTTCCCAAAAAGAACATGTACAATCTACAATTATTACAGAACTCAGCCGCACGCGTGCTGACAAGGACCAGAGGGCGGGAGCACATTACACCTGTTTTAAAATCGCTGCATTGGCTCCCCGTGCGCTTCAGGATCGATTTTAAGGTTCTTTTACTGGTTTTTAAGTGTCTTAATGGTCTTGGGCCTTCTTATTTGTCTGCACTACTTTTACCCTATCGACCCTCGCGGACCCTGAGGTCCTCCGGTGCTGGCCTTTTAACCATACCAAAAGTTAGAACCAGGACACACGGGGAGGCGGCATTCAGTTTTTATGGTCCCCGATTGTGGAACAGCCTCCCGGAGAACCTCAGGGCCGCAGAGACTGTTGATGTTTTTAAAAAGAGGCTCAAGACCCATCTCTTTAATCAGGCTTTTAACTGACTCATTTAACTCTTTTACATTTCTTATGCTCACCCTTATTTTTATTGGATCTTACTGCTCTGTTTTATACTTAGTTTATCCTTTTTTATCATATTTTATTTTTGTTTAATCTCATGTTTTATCTAAATATTTTAGTCGTTATTTATGGTCTATTTTATACATTTTACTGTCTTATTCTTTTAGTTTTTAATGTCTTGCTTTCTAGACATAATAGGATTTTATGTTATGTTATACTCTTTTAAACTCTTTTAGTGTATTTTATCCTGCTTTCTTGCAGCTTTTATCTCCAGTGTTTCCTCATGGGGAGCCTCCATGCTGGGAGTGACTCTGGCCTGCAGGGGGTCGTCCTGGGGGTGGTTCTGGCCTGGATGGTTGTGGAGCTCTGCACCACGGCTTCACCGCTGTGGTGTGGACTCCTCTATCCGTCCGGGCCGGGATGGTCTCTGAGGGCCCCCCCCCCTTGTAACTGCGGGCTATGAGACCATCCTGGCGTGGACGGCTCCCTGTTACCGTTTCCTCACCTGGATCCTCTGTGCCTAGCCATGTCTACACCATGTGTCTGTGTGTGTGTCTGTGTGTATAACCTAAGTCAATTGTAGTGTGCTTGTGTCTGCGGGGAGGGGGGAGGGGGGGGGGGCATTAATAAGTTTTATGTTTATTTGTTTTATGTTAAGCACTTTGGATTATGTGTATGAGAAGTGCTATATAAATAAAGTTTGATTTGATTTGATAGTGAGGATGACATCTAAGAGTGTAGCAGATGAAGGAGGTTTCAGATTATGTCTGGGGGGTTCAGATATAATTTGGAAGAGATTTAGGGCATGAAACTGTTGTGTGACTGTATTTCGGGGGTTAAGCATGTCCCAATTAAGAAGGAGAATGAAATCTGAGGAGATGTGCGGTGCCAGGAGTTCACTGAGTAGAGTAACAGAACAGAGTGGAGCAGAGGGAGGTCTATAGCAGAACGCAATGGAGAGAAAAAAAATATGAGACAGTTTGATATTTAACACCAGCAATTTGAGTAACTTAGGAAGAGTCTTGGCGGAATATATTATAACCTGGTATGAAAATATCCGAATTGGCAATACTTTTCTTAAACCATGAGTCAGAAATAGCAAGAATGTCAGGATTAGCAGTGTGAACCCAAGATTTAGTTAAGTCCAGTTTTGATAACAGGTTACGGATGTTAATGTGTAGGAAGCCCATAGACATACGATCAGAGAAATCATTAAACGACACATTATGAACAGAGTATTTAACAATAACCAGGCCTGGATTGGGATGAATGTTACCTGAGATAAAAAGCAATAGAATAATTAAAATATGCATTTCATTTTTAAAATATATCCAGTTTCTGTCGTTTTCACACAACAACAGACTGAGCTGGGAGGAAGTGCAAGACAGAGAAGATGGGGTATTCCTAAAATAAAACATCACCAGAGTCCTACGTCGACTATGTTCCTACCTGGCAGGTAGATTGTGTACTCCCAGACGGTTCTCTCATGACCCTGTACGATCACGGTCAGCTTCTCCGTACTCTTCTGCATCATTACCTCAAATGTTGCGTGGTAATTTGGTCCATAGTTTCCAAAAAACATCGTCCTCTGAAATCGAAACAGACGGATGTGACTGGTGAATGTGTTGATGCTCATTTCTCTGACAGTGGAAGCAGAGTCTCGTACTGACTTTGGGCTGTATGTTGAAGGTAGCCGGCTCAGTTTGGAGGCTGTATGTTTGGTCTTTGTGGAGGTGACAGAATGATGGAGCCTGGATGAACTCGGAGTTTGAATGCTGAGCTTTCACCTTCAGTCAAACCAGAACACCATTAGTTATATAGTTGCTTTAGGCTTCAAAATCAAACACAGATTTTTATGAAGAAGACAGTAACGCCCTACGTCAGATGGTTTCATATACGTCCTCTAGCAAAAACTGGAGCAAAATTATTCCAAAGGACTTCCTGCTGCTCATCAGAGATGGTATTTCTCTTAATTTAATACCTGTTAGAGGCCTGAGTAGACATCTCTTCAATCATGCTGTATGTGAAAACTGAAACTTGAACAATGGTGTACTTTTATCAGTCAACTGTTAAGAATAAGGATTAAAGCGATCCATGAGAGGACCTCTAAGCAGAGCAATCTCTCTCTGGGGTTACATGTCAACTACATACACAGATGGACTACGTCCAGACTCAGAGGTGATAAAGTTTTACATCTTGCAGAGGCACGTTGGCCGGTAGCAGAATCACACTGAGGATGTAGCGCTGGAAGGAAATGCATCTGAGAAACAGCAGGGTTTGGCCAAGGATTGGCTGTGACATGAAGTTTGTGAACCGATTGATGAGATCCCACACGATGCCAAAGCTGGAGAGATGCAGGACGTTCACAACCACGTGGGTGTCTGTGATGTCCAGTGGCTGAACGATGTGCATGCCATCGTCAGTGATGTGGACGACAGAGAGACACTGAGATACCAAAGCTGTAAAACACGGATACAGATTTCAATGTGAGAGTCCTTAAATACTGCTTCCTGTTGGTTGAGCTCCCTCAAAGTGGGCTTCATACCGGGTTCAGGTTCACAGTGTGGGAGGTGCAGCTCTCCAATGCAGTCCTGAGGACATTCTATGCTGAACAGTGGTCCTCCGGGTAGCTTGCGCGCCGGTTGGAGGAGCGTTTCGTCCCAGATCAGACTCCTGTATGTCACTTGACCTTCGTGGGTAACCTTGAACACCAGACCGGTCAGAGAGCACTGGAACAAACCCGAGCCCGGGAACCTGAAGCTAAACACAGAATGGTTTAAAGGGAGAGTCTTTGTTTTCATTTATCAACTGTGAGTAACTTTTGATATCTCCCGGCTTCACCAAATTCAGTCTTAGCAACAGACGTGGTTAAAGGAATTAGGAAGACTGAGCATTCCCACGCTGGAAAAGCAGTCCAAGTCCCAGACTTTGCAGGAGAAAACATGTACACAAATGTTCCTGCTTCTGTCACACATTTTAGATAACTGCTCTGTTTTAAACTTCAAAATTCAGCGATGTTTGACGGTGTTTCCTGGAGAGCAGCTGCTCACATCCTACCTGTACAAAACACCAACTCCTTCTCTGCTGACTTCAGGTGTGAAGCTGGAACGAGCCTGCTGCTGCCAGGAAAGGACAAGTAAAATGAGTTTCCCAGCGACACCTGACTGCAGCACAGGTGATGCAGAATGGTCAGAAATACTCACAGCATCTGTTTCCATGGTGACAGTGAGCAGGGTCAGAGATTCAGAATGCCCATAAATGATGAATGCTGGGTACACCGGCTCGGTGAAAGTGGAGTGGAAAGTATGAAGCAAAGTTTGTGTGTCACCTGACAGCCAATAGACAGCCAGAATGCCAGCTGACCAGTCAAGGAACACACCCAGTCTCTTGGGACTGGTTAGGAAAGCATGGATGTCAATGTACGGGATCGGGATTAAAACACGCTGTCGTCCGTGCCAGAACCGAAAACCATCTAAGTCACTGTTTGTGATGCACCAAGTATCATCACAGTGCTCGATAAACGATTTCCACCCCTTTCTCTTTATCTTCTTGTAAGTTACAGCAACAGTGGCTTGTCCGGTCCACTCCACCTCCCAGTAGCAGCGGCCAGTCAGCCCGTCTCTACACAGCACCTGAGGTAACTTGTCAAACCTCTCTGGACAATCAGGGTACGGCTGCTTCTGTTCGGTGAAGCTCACCTTTCTGTTGCACTCAGACAGGAGGAGGTGTTCGTTCACAGTGTTGAAATCAAACTTAAGATCACAGGCATCTACAAATGAAAATACCAAAGTTACACTGAGTTCAGTTAATTCAGTTAAAGTTCTGTTGAAAGGTTCCACTTACACTTTTTCAGAAGCTTTGGGGTGGCCCAGTGTTCTTCATTATGGTCCACACTGAGATGGAGGAGCACACCGTCAGAACAGTCATCAAAATACCCACATCCATATAAAACATTGAGCCCTAAGAGTCCTTCTTTCACAGCTAGGGATGGATACCTGGAACCAGATCTAGTCAGTGTTGGACGCATTACAAACGCAACACAACCACATAAATATGTTACGGTTCAGTCCAACACAGTAGTATAACATACTATACCATACATATTTTTCTTCAACCTGCTGGATAACAGTGTCAATGTTTTCATGCATGAGGGAGCTGCAAGCGTATAAAGCAAAAAAAAAAAAATATGAATGTGAATAAGAGGAGATCTCATAAGAGTCTACTTTTAAGATGAAATAGCTTCTAGGCCCAGTCACTCCACCCCAATTGTTTTTATTTTTATATATAAATACAGGTAACAGCAACAACAGGCCAGAAGCCTATAGGCCAGTTTTGTTTTTTTACATATATATGAGGATAGCCTAGAGATTCTTGATAGACGTAGTCTTTTAAATTTATGCACGTTGTGATCATTATATGCACGTTGTGACCGCAGCTAGTTAGCATTGGACAAATGAGAAATGTAAAATTTAGTTTATTTCTTTTATTTTTGTATTTGTATTTTCAAAAACCACTTTCATTCTAACAATTTCACTTTTAAAGGGACATATTGGTCTGGTTATTTCTTGGAAGGACATTGTTTTGTTCTAACCAGCAGCTGTTATCACCCCCTGTAAGAAAGTGAACATGTCCACTTCTCCCCCACAAGAACTTTAGGATGTGTTTCAGTAATATGTCTTGTCACTGTCTTGGGATATGATTCAGTTTGGGTGGGCCCATAAAAGAGGGATGCTCGCTGATCACGGGGAGTCCTGTAGTGCAAGGAGAAGGAGTCTCCTTTCCTACTTTAAAATGCATTATTGAAAACTGGAAAAATAAAGAACCAACTATATCCTCCTGAGCTAAAAATTGCATCTCCTTTATCTAACTCCAAGTCCACATTGGGCTGATCGCGTGGTATCTCACACCCCCATGAAGCATTAATACAAGCAAATAGTAAACATTGCCCCGAGGGGCGATTATCACCGTGGACAAACTGTACGTGAACGGTCAACTGTACCGCAACCCGGACACCACTCCCTGGCTCTTCTAAAACGGAGTAAGTAAAGTAAAGTAAAGTACACGGTATTTTTGTCACTGTTGGTGTTTAGATTAGATTTAGCTCCATATACACCTTCGGCTCATATTAAATCATTAGTGCCACGGCTGCGCCACGTGGCACTCCTCCTGCATTGAGCTTCGCAATGGAGGAGGAGTGCCTCGTGCGCAGCACGGGAATCGAGTGGTATGACTTTTATTAGCAATTGGCGTGCACGTTTTTGCGCAACGTACAAAAACGTGCGCTTTTGGCGCCATCCGGAACGCATTGGGAGAACTTTGGGGTCTCACCACTCGCACACCGTTGCTCGAAAAATTCTGAACCGATTTAGAAAGTTGTAGGCCCTGAATTTAACTACAGTCCTGTGGATTTTCAGAGCGATGGCACAAATAGTTTTTGCACGAAGTGCAAAAACATTTCCAAATTTCCAAACTAATGGGGAGATTTTCCCATGTAAGTGAATGGGGCAGAATGTCACCAAAATTCACCTTTTTTCTGAGACACGTATCTTTCTCATACTTGCACGTAGAAATGTCATTCAAACTTCAAAACGGAGGAAAACTTCTCTTCTCTATCCAAACCTGAAACTATTTTTCCTAAGATGTACACTTTTCAAGATATGAGCCCTCAAGCGAGGACTGGAAATCACTTTTTTGTCAAATTTACAGTGCGGCTTTCAGTTATTAGAGTGGCAGTTAGAGTGAAAAAAATAACTTGATTTTTTATTTGTAACTCGAGCTCACGGCCAAACCGTAAAGGTAGACGGATAATTTTTGGTCAGAATGTAGACATACGTGTTGGGATTCATAAAATGTGACTTTGACAGGCGGGGTATGCATAAAATTTAAACGGGGGGGCTAACAGCCACGCGAATTCCTGCATCTGTCTCCATTGGCTGTAATTTAAAAGGAGCTTGAGGCCGGATTGTGGCAAGATTTATGAAAAAAATCCGTATACATTTTAAGTTTTCTAGTAATAATGTCAGATGAAGCGTTCCAAACCCAAAAGAATGAGCCCTCTAGTGTATCTCTCCGTTGCCTTGAACAGGCTGTGTGCTGCAAAATGTGCTGCAATTCGGTCCCGATTTTCCCGCGCTGTCCTGCGGATGTGACGTCACATGACGCTGCATGCACGTTCTCCCCGTTCTCCCGTGCCGGCTTCACTGATGGCTGCAGTACCCCCAACGGCCGTCGTGGTGAAGGGTGGCGATAGAGTTTCATTTCTTAAAAGGAGCCTCAAGCTCCTTTAATGAAAAGTTTTCTTCAAAAAAGTCTCACTTTGTTTTCAAACTGCCGTTACTAACACATTTTAAGGAATATCTGAATAAAAATAAGATTGTAAGAATCTGCCGGGTTCTGTGTCTCTCACGATGTTAGAGCTACGGTTTGATCACGAATTGGAGTGATTTGAGAACTTGTGACAACCGAAAATCTAGGTTCTAGTAGGTTGTCTTTTTTTTTCTCTCTCGAGTAATGAACCTGACCCTGAAGCCACACACATACACATACACACACACACACACACACACACACACACACACACACACACACACACACACACACACACACACACACACACACACACACACACACACACACACACACACACGGTAGGTTATTATGGGATGGCAGGTGTTATTATGGGATGGAAGTGTTATTATGGGATGCTAGGTGTTTATTATGGGATGGAAGTGTTATGGGATGCTAGGTGTTATTTGTAGTGTTAGCGGTCCCGTTAGCCTGTCTGTTAGCGGTTCTGTTAGCAATCCCATTAGCGGTACCGTTAGCGGTTCTGTTAGCTGTCCCGTTAGCGGTTTTGTTAGCGGTTCTGTTAGCGATACTGTTAGCGGTCCCGTTAGCGGTTCTGTTAGTGGTCCCGTTAGCGATTCGTTAGCGGTTCTGTTAGCGTCCCGTTAACAGTCCCATTAGCGGTCCCGTTAGCGGTTCTGTTAGCGGTTCTGTTAGCGGCCCCATTAGCGGTTCTGTTAGCGGTCCCGTTAGCGGTCCTGTTAGCGGTTCCCTTAGTGGTCCCGTTAGCGGTTCCCTTAGCGGTTCCGTTAGCGGTTCTGTTAGTGCTCCCGTTAGCGGTTCTGTTATCGGTTCCGTTAGCGGTTCTGTTAGCGGTCCCGCTAGCGATCCCGTTAGCGGCCCTGTTAGCGGTTCAGTTAGCGGCCCCGTTAGCGTTTCTGTTAGCCTATTACCTATTTTCTGCAATAACTTTTGAATGCTTTGATATAGGAAATGTCATCAAAATCGCAATCATCCGGCAGTAGTCCCGTGGCACTTCAAAATTTCCTGAAATTTTCTAGTTAATAATTACTACACTGCTTGTCTCAACAACACACAGCACACACTGGTGATCGTTTCTTTTCTTTTTATCGTTAGAATTATTTCCCACCTCCCCACCTCACCCCCTTTTCCAATTTCTATTTTAAATGTTTCTTTTCTACTTTCTCCCTATGTCCCATCCTGCTGCACTTTCTGTTTGGTAAACTGGTATGAATACCCATGCCACACACATAGAATAACATGGCACGCATATATGCGACAATATATCAGTAGTAATTTACACGAGCTCATACAACATAGCCATCTACATATAATATTACCTCAAACGATTGGATCATGGACAAATTAAAGTTTCTCACCTGGAATGTACGCGGAGTCAGTACAAGAGAGCAGTGACGTGCGGTGAGTTTCATGGTTGGTGAGGGACTGACTCCTTTAGGGTCAGATTTACAACTATATAAACCCAAAAATATAGCTTATTCAATTGGCTACTGGTTATTTCATGTCTCATCAGCATTCTTCACACAAACACACAGCACACACACACACGAGGTACGTATATACGTAAAGATAAGAAAAAAAACAATTACAGCAGCGAAAGAAAGTGGATAGAGGACATTTGCTCTGCACCTTCTGTGTGTTGGCTGTCGCAATTCTACAATTCATACAACACAAATGAGAGTTTGTACAGTGTACACTGTTTGTACACCATAGAGTGGTGTACAAAAACACAGATTTTAATTTTGACCTTTAGTGAAATATTCAGTTGTTTTTAAAAAGCTTTTAATTCTGATTTTCTTTCAACTGTTTCTCAAACAAGAAGCCCTAAAGCCAATATGTCAAAACACCAAATATGTTTAGTCAACAAAAGGATTTGATTTATAACAACTTAAAAATACATATGCAACAAATGATGGTGCCACCAACGCGAGCAACACCCGCAACAAAATGCACCAGAACGCAAGATCAATTTTCTCCACCCCAACGTAGTGGGTATCATATGAAACTACAAAAGCTAAACTTTTTTTTATAAGATTGAAATGAAAACTACGGAAGAATATTAGGGCCAGGCAGGAGAAAAATTAAAATAATATTTTAGAGGAGGAAGATTTTTTTTTCATTATACACTTCGAGAAAAAAAGTCAAAATGTCGAGATTAATGTTGAAGTACAATTTCGAGAAAAAATTCGAAATGTTGAGAAAAAAGTCGAAATGTCGAGAAAAAAGTCGAAATGTTAAGATCAATGTTGAAGTACAATTTCGAGAAAAAAGTCGAAATGAAGAGAAAAAAGTCAAAATTTCATGAATAAAGTTGAAATTTCGACTTTATTAGGGCCCGAGCACTGAAAGTGCGAGGACCCTATTGTATCTGTGATGTTTATTAGGGCCCGAGCACTTGCAGTGTGAAGGCCCTATTGTATTTGCAGGAATTTTTAGGGCCCGAGCACTTGCAGTGCGAAGGCCCTATTGTATCTGTAGGAATTATTCTTCTTCTTAATGTTCTGACAAAAGGAAGGCCTTTTTGCCCCCCTAAACGTGCCCAAAAAGTCACCAAATTTTGCACCCAAGTCAGGCCTGGCGAAAAATTTGATATTTAATGGTTTGTATTAAAGGGCGTGGTAAAATGGCTCAACAGAGCCCCCTTGAAAACTTGTGCCTCAAGCCCCACGATACGGTTTGACGTACATGCACGAAAATCGGTACACACCTGTATCATGGGGCAACTTAAAGAAAAGTCTCTTGGCGTCATGCCCGAAACCGAACAGGATGTCGGCCATTTTGAATGAATCGTGTCAATTTGGCGAAATTTATGCCATTCCTTCGGCAGTTAATTCAGCCTGAACCGTAACGTGCCCCCAAGTGTGTTATACATCAAAATGTGCGTCTCCATCCTCTGACACCACGCATTACTTTTCTCTTTCAAAAGCGTTACCGTGGCGACGCTAGACGCCAAAAAGCGCACCCACCCTTCATCTGATTGGTTCAGACAGAAAAAACTTTGCGCCTCAAGCCCCACAATACGCTTTGACGTACATGAACGAAAATCGGTACACACCTGCATCATGTCGCAACTTAAAGAAAAGTCTCTTGGCGCCATGGCCGAAACTGAACAGGAGGTCGGCCATTTTGAACATTCTGAATTAATTGTGTAATTTTGGCGCAATTTATGCCATTCCTTCGGCAATTAATACGGCCCGGACCGTAACGTGCACCCAGGTGTGTTATACCTCAAAATGTGCGTCTCCATCTTGCGACTACGCGCATTACTTTTCTCTTTCAAAAGTGTTACCGTGGCGACGCTAGACGCCAAAAAGCGCGCCTCCCCCTTCATCTGATTGGTCCATATTTGACAGTTCTCCAAAATTCACCAAATTTTGCATGCAAGCCAGGCCTGGCGATAAATTTGATTTTTCATGGTTTGCATTAATGGGCGTGGCTCAACAGCGCCCACTAGAATACTTTTCTCTGCCATAACTTTTGAAAGGTTTGACATAAAGAGTCGTGGGTGGTGTCATGGGACTCGGTATTGAGTCCTTGACCATAATTGGTGAAAATTAGCCCCGCCCCTTCTTCTGATTGGTTGTTCCTATTTCCTGCTATAACATTTGAATGTTTTGACATAGAGAGTCGTGGGTGGTGTCATGGGATTCTGTAATGAGTCCTTGAGCTTCTTTGGCCTTAATTAGCCCCGCCCCTTCTTCTGATTGGTTGTCCCGATTTTCTGCTATAACTTTTGAATGGTTTGACATAGAGAGTCGTGGGTGGTGTCATCAGATTCTGTATGGAGTCCTTGACCTTCATTGGCCTGAATTAGCCCCGCCCCTTCTTCTGATTGGTTGTCCCTTTTTTCTGCTATAACTTTTGAATGGTTTGACATAGGAAGTCGTGGGTGGTGTCATTTTTGATATGCTTATGGGGGGCGGTGGCCATGAGTGCGAGGGCCCGTTCATCGCTGCTTGCAGCTTTAATTCTTGAAATTGTATTTCAACATTAGTCTCAACATTTCGACTTTTTTCTCGACATTTCGACTTTTTTCTCGAAGTGCACAATAAAAAAAATCTTCCCCTCACAAATATTTTTTCTCCTGCATGGCCCTAATAATCTTCCGTAGAAAAAGTGTTTGTGGTCTTACCTTTATTTGTAGATTAAGTCCATGCGCCTATCATTCGTCACAAAAACCTCAGTTACTTTGTTGTAAAAGTCCTCCTTATTTTCCTTTAGTTTTAAAAGTCTCTCTGCCTTAATGGAGATGATCGCCAGGGAGGAAAGCCGCCCTCCGTTTGAAAAGAGCAGGTTACCTTCTGTCCCGCAGTTTGAAACAAACCTTTTAGCTCTAGCGTTGGTCTTCCGTTGTTAATCACTTTGACTGAAAATCCAGTTGTGAGAAATTTTTAAGTTTAAATATTTAATCTTCTTTCATTTTGGCAGTCCAAAGAAGAAAGCATCAAAATAAACGTCTCGCAGCTGTGCACTTGACTCGTGAAGAACAGCAGCCCCGAGCAAGCGTTGACTCACGTACACCCCCTTCAGGGCGGCAGAGTATTGTCTGCCTCACCCTGTGCCTTTTTCACTGCGGTTTGATGTCCCGTCAGGGAAACTAAATATGTCACTTACAAACATTAAACTTTAATGGTTAAAGACATTAGCAAGACTGTGGAAAATCCGGGTATATAAATGTATCTGCAAACATTATATTGGCGACATGCAGAGATACGGCAACCAGCATGCGCCAATCGCACGTATCAACCCAGTTTGTGATATATTGTGCAATCAGAGGTGAGGCTCGGCTCGTTGCTGCCGCACCTCACGTTTCAGCTCTGTATTTGAACAGGAAATATGCACATTCAGCGATTTTGACTATAGAAATGTTCAAAATTAATCATACATAAAGATCAGTGGACAAATATTAATATTTATTTGATGTTATCATTATTATTCTTTTTACTTGTCATGATGACAGGTGAGGCTCTGGCTCACCTGCCTCCCCTGACCGCACGTCCTTGCTAGAGAGAATAGACTAAAACTCTTTAATCAGATAAAAACCCTGCAGGCAGACATTGTCTTATTACAGGCGACTCATTTAGTTAAAGCTTCAGTAGATACACTTGCCATGGCACAGTTTCCGCATGTGTTTTCGGCCTGTTACAACTCCAGACAAAGAGGGGTAGTGATTCTTATTAATAAGAGGGTAAATTTGACTGTAAAAGACACGCACATAGATCCAGAGGGTAGATATATAATATTAGCTCTGCACATTCAAAATATGAATCTATGTTTTTCTAATGTATATGGTCCAAATGTTGATGACTCCTCGTTTTTTCACTCTTTTTTCAATTCACTTTCTGCTCACCTAGACAACACAGTCATCATCGGAGGAGACCTTAACCTGGTGTTGGATTCTGGAGTGGACAGGCTCGGTAACGCAGGCGGTCACAGGAGTCGGCAGGAAGCAAGTATTATTAAGCAATATATGAATGATCTGGGTCTTTGCGATACATGGCGTTCTCTCCACCCAACTCTCAGGGATTATACTTTTTTCTCAGCTGTTCATCACTCATATTCCAGGTTAGATTATTTTTTAGTTAGTAGCTCTCTGATGAGAGATATCTCAGTCATCATCGGAGGAGACCTTAACCTGGTGTTGGATTCTGGAGTGGACAGGCTCGGTAACGCAGGCAGTCACAGGAGTCGGCAGGAAGCAAGTATTATTAAGCAATATATGAATGATCTGGGTCTTTGCGATACATGGCGTTCTCTCCACCCAACTCTCAGGGATTATACTTTTTTCTCAGCTGTTCATCACTCATATTCCAGGTTAGATTATTTTTTAGTTAGTAGCTCTCTGATGAGAGATATCTCAGAATCCCAAATCCACCCAATTATTATTAGCGATCACGCACCAGTTACTTTCACTCTGGGGAAGAGGGGGGAGTGTATCATCCTCTAAAAATTGGAGATTTAATACATCATTGCTTAAGGACCCCAACTTTATTAATTTTTTCAAAAAAAGAATGGGACATATTTTTGCAAAATAATCTTCAGTCAGAAACATCAGCGAGTGTTCTATGGGAAGCAGGAAAAGCAGTAATGCGAGGTAAAATAATTTCCTTTTCTTCAAATAAGAAAAAGAAAGATAACTGAAGAACAAAGGAATTAGAATGCGAAATTAAAACGTTAGAGGAGGCCTTCCGGACCTCTGCAGATGAACATATCCTTAATAGAATAAGGAAAACTAAAATAGAATTAAATAAAATAATTGACGCAAAAACGCAGTTTCTAGTACAAAGGCTTCGCCTGGAAAACTTTGCACACGCTAACAGATCAGGGAAATATTTAGCCAATCAATTTAAACAAAGAAAAAACAACCATAACATCTATCAAGGACCAATCAGGGAAAGTTACACATGATCCCTGTTTAATAAATTCAGTTTTTAGAGACTTTTACTGTAAACTATATTCATCACAAATTGAACCATCCGACCAATACATCGATCAGTTTCTTGGAAAAATTAACCTGCCGAAGTTACATCAGGAGCAGGTTACGAATTAAGATTCACCGCTCTCAATAGGAGAACTCCATGAAGCTCTTCAGCATATGCCTAATAATAAAGCTCCGGGCCCAGATGGCTTTCCAGCCGAATTATATGAGGAATTCTGGAGCATATTAGCACCTTTTTATAAAATGATCCTAAATGTTAGGGAGAATAAAAGCCTACCCTTAAATATGAATTCTGCTAATATTAGTCTCTTATTAAAACCGGATAAGGATCCTTTGCTCCCATCGAGCTATCGTCCAATATCATTGATAAATGTAGATCTTAAAATAATCAGCAAAGCTCTTACCAAACATCTGAAAAGAATCACCCCTTCTATTATACATCCGGATCAAACAGGTTTCATTAAAAGGTAGACATTCTTCTACTAACACTCGTAGATTACTCAATATTATAGATCATTCGAGTATCAATACTCGAATGGGGGGGGGGACAGTGGGTTTCCTCCCGCCCTCTTCTCGCCCTCTGTGGGGTGGCCGGTGGCCTGGGTTCCGGGTTCTTCCTTGTCGGCCTCTGGTCTCGCAGGTGGCGGGGTTGCCTCCCCCCCCTCCCCCACTATAGATACACTTCAGGTTGAGCTTTGACAGGACTATTACACACACACACACACACACACACACACACACACACACACACACACACACACACACACACACACACACACACACACACACACACACACACACACACACACACACACACACACACACACACACATACATACATGTATGCATACATACACACACACACACAAAGCCACACATATACATACACACACATAGCCACACATATACATACACACACATAGCCACACATATACATACACACACACACATAGCCACACATATACATACACATAGCCACACAGATATATGCACAGCCACATATACATATACACACACACACACACACACACACACACACACACACACACACACACACACACACACACACACACACACACACACACTGGCTTGTTCACCTGCATGCTTGCTCTGTAGTTTTTGGGGTTAGTTAATCGCGGTAGCTTAGCTCAGATTGTGATTGGATCTCGAGATTTGGGACAGTTGCTGCTTGTGTTTTGGCTGGTTCCGTGTCGGTTTCGTGTTTCGTTTGTGGCTTTTGTTGCACATTTCCAGTGCTCGACGTGTGCCTCCATGTGTTCATATATATATATATATATATATATATATATATATATATATATATATATATATAATGTGTATATATATTAAACATAGTAACAATGCACATATATATGCCTTAGGTTTTTACCAGCATGGTATTAACCATTAATATGTGTGCAGACAAGGTTAAAAAAAAACAAAAAAAAATTGCCCCGAGGACCAGGATTGGGAAACATTGCCTTAGATACATATCAATTCACAGATATCATTTGTTTAAGAGACTGGAGAGGTGCTGTGTGGGTTTCTTCCATCTTTGCACAAAGTTGCTCAGTTTGAACACACAGCTCTGGAGCTGTTTACTGAGTTTGACGATATATTAAAATTTGAGGAGGAAAAATAACTAAAAATATTATAACTTTAGAAAGCAGTTAAATCTCGTTGGTATATTTTGCCTGAGAAATGGTCCAATTGTGATTCCGTTGTTGGTAAATAAAAACTTCAACATGAAAGTTTGATGCAGTACTAACCAGAGTTTTTCCAGCCTACAGTTTGGGTCTTCCAGTCTCTCGAAGAGCAGCTTCCCTCCAGACTCTCCTGGATGGTTGTAGCTGAGGTCCAGTTCTCTCAGGTGGAAGGGGTTGGACTTCAGAGCTGAGGCCAGAGAAGCACAGCCTTCCTCTGTGACCCCACAACAAGACAGCCTGCACACAAATCCACTGTTACTTAAACAAACACATTTTACAGTGACTGCACTGATACAGCCTTGAGCTGCCAGGAAGTATATTGGTACCTGAGCGTCTCAAGCTGACATTTTGAACTCCCCAGTCCAACAGACAGCAACTGCACTCCTACATCCTGCAATTGGTTGCGACTGAGGTTGAGCATTCTCAAATGTGTGTTTGAACTGAGAACTGAGGCGAACACCTGACAGCATTTGCTCCTCAGGAAACAACCAGTCATGCTGCAATCAGGAGAAAATGACTACAAGTTACATAAAAACACAGCAAGAGCTGAAGCCAGTGCTACTGCTTAATACAGTTACCTGAATTCCTTTATGTTGCTGAGAGGACCTATTAAGCCCGTGGGAATCACGGTGAGCAGTGTCAACTCGTCGTTGATATCCTCATACTTCTTATTCTCTTTGAGCTCTTCTGAATAGCCGCTGTAATCCTTTCCATAATTGTAAATGCAGCTACTCAAGTCCAGTGCTGTCAGGTTTGATTGCTTTGCCTGCAGAACGGAGGCCAACGCGTGACATTTCCTGAAATCTAGAGACAACCCCGACAATCTGTACAAAAACATACCAAAAAGAGGCAGAACCAAGCATGCAATGATTCATATTTATTTTGATTCAGTGGGTTCAATGTTTGTAAGTAACTTTCAAATTGTGCAATTTCAAAGGTAAAAATCTTCAGACCTCAGTGTCTCCAGTTTACAGGTAGGACTTCCCAGCACGGTGAAGAGAAGATGATCAGGACATCTGTCAGCACCAG
The DNA here is from genome assembly GCF_033807715.1 of Cololabis saira. Classification (NCBI taxonomy): domain Eukaryota; kingdom Metazoa; phylum Chordata; class Actinopteri; order Beloniformes; family Belonidae; genus Cololabis; species Cololabis saira. Next base: position 42,650,816 of record NC_084587.1, read on the forward strand.
TGAAACCCACCAGACTCAGCTCTCGCAAGAAAGACTCTGCTGACTGCAGGATGGACAGCAGAATCTGGAGTATCTTATCATCAGTGGTGTGTTCACTGTCGAGTCTGTATAAACAAAAGAAAAGCATATTTAAACGAGGTTGACAGGTGGTGAGTGACATAATGAATTAAAGTAATTTTGATATTAATGAGAGCAGACAAAGGTGGCCCTAACCCTGAGTGGTTTTCACCTATGTGAGCCAGGTTGGGAAACACTGCTTGAACAACATTTTTGCTCCATCTAAAAGTTGTATTTCTTTAATGAAAATCTAGCACTTATACTAAGAAACTGTTGTATGCTAACCAGACTATACAAGAATTTGTTTCCAATATTGTGTTTAGTTGTAACTCAAAGCGTCTGCCTCTTTAAAACAATGTAGTTTGTTCAACAAATTATACTTGAGGAACATGATGAATCTAATAATTTTACATGCAGGGTGAATTACAGATTAAAAACATCTACTTCCTGCCAGATTATGCCTGAATTAATCCTTTGTTTCAAACCAGAAATGTGCTTGTACTTACACAGCTTTCTTGCAGTGTTTAATCTGGAGAATCAGTTTCTCGCTCCCCGGAAATGGTGTGAAGCATTTTGTGAGATCGAGTTCTTGGACCACTTCCCCAGAAGCCTGCAGCAGGGTGGCCACAACTGAACAGTCAATGGGGGAAAGGCTCACCCCTGAATTCAGGTACATCCTGATGTCATCCTGAAACCTGTCTTGTTTGAGCTCAAACTTGCATAATAAAAGATTCATGCACCTCTCTGCTGGGAGGTTTCCAGCATGAAACTTTCTCAGGTACTCCCTCATCTCTTCAGTTGTATCTGACTTGCTCTTTGTCTGTGGGAAAACTTCTTCCAGCATCACTTGATTTGATCTCACTGAAAGTCCAAGAAAGAAACAGAGGAACAGGTCTAGTTGACCCTTCTCACTCTCCAAGGCTTTGTCAACAACCTTCTTCTGCAGGTCCATCAAACTCATATCTGTGGAGTCAATCCCAAGGAAAGACTTGAGAGCGCTGATGTTCTTTTTCGTTCTTTTCTCACAGCAGTGAAACACGTAGAGAGCTGCCAGAAATTCTTGGAAACTTAAATGCACGAAGCTGAACATCTTCTTCTGGTACAGACCACATTCTTCCTTCAGGATTTCTGAGCAAAATCCACAAAATAAAGAGGCTTCACCAACATCAATCCCACACTCTCTGAGGTCCTCTTCGTAGAAGATGATGTTTCCTTTCTGCAGCTGTTTGAAGGCTAACTTGGACAAATTCAGAAGCATGGCTGCATTCTGGGTCTTAGATGGATTCTTTTCTGCCTTTGTTTCTGAGCTTTGGGTCAGATATTTCTGTGCTGTTCTTTGCATTTGAGTAAACAAATAATGGATGTACAGCTCTGTCATTGTTGTGATCCTTTGGCATCTTTGGTCACTCCATCCTGTCCTGAATACCTCGGCCACTATCCAACAGAAGACTGGGATGTGGCCCATGAAATAGAAGCCGATCATCCCACTGAGACAAGTCAGGACTTCTTGGGCCTGAGCAGCATTGCTGAATCTCTTTCTGAAGTAGTTTTCTTTTTCCTGGTCGGTGAACCCTTGCACTTCTGTCATCCGGTCAATGTATGAAGAAGGAATCTGACTGACTGCAGCAGGTCGAGAAGTTACCCAGAGCAGAGCATTGGGGAGCAGACTCCCTTTGATTAGGTTGATCAGCAACACCTCCACTTTTGATTTCTGGTGTACGTCGTTCATTTTCCTGCATCGATCGAAGTCCAGTGGAAATCTGCTTTCATCCAAACCATCAAAGATGAATAGCACTTGCACGCTGTTGAGTTGTCCTGCATCTTTCAAATGGTTCAGTTCAGGGTAGAAGTGGAGAAGCAGCTGCAGAAGACTGTACTTACCCTCTTTGATCATGTTTAGCTCTCTGAAAGGGAGCACAAACATTAACTCAATGTGCTGGTTGGATTTTCCTTCTGCCCAATTTAGGGAGAAGTTTTGGATGGCAAATGTCTTCCCAATGCCAGCGATCCCTTTTGTCACCACTCTCTTGATGGTCTTTGTTTTAAGAGGTTCTTGTAGAGAGATGTTTTGTCCTGGTTTGAAGATATCCAGGCTGGTTATCTCCTGATAGTCTGATGTTAAATATGGTGACTCCTTGTCAGGGTGCAGAAAGTGATGTAGACTCTCATGTGACAGGCAACCATGCTGCTCAGCCTGTTGTGTGATGAGCAGTTTTGTGTAGACATTCCTGAGCTCACTCCGACTCTGGGATAAACCTTCGTATATCCATGCTGACTTCTCCAACAGATGTGCTTTAAGCTTTTGTTTGATATTCTCCATGACTTTATTATCTGTCATGTCTCCAAATCCATCACCATACTCGCACTTCTATCTGTAGCTCTGTCCTTATCAAGTTTGGTTGTCTCAGCAGTGTCCGTGGGAGGTGACCGTCAAAACCTACAAAAAGAGAAACCAATTAAGAAATGTTACCTGCAGCAACTACTAATGTGGCAACCAAATCATCTTTTTTACAAGTAGTACCTAAAACACAACACAAAACAAGATTTTCTAATTATATTGCATAAATTAACACCCAACAAGCAACATAGTTCTATTTATAACTGAAACATCTCCACTTATCATCAAAACATTAATTTAGTTGCTTTCAAAACAATAAAAATCTCTAATAGTATGTACAATCAAACGTCTTTCCAATACATCAAGTGGCGTTGAAGTTTATAATTTTGGGCATGCCAGTAGTGGTAAGCCCATATTGTGATTCAGAAAAATGGCCCTTTCACAAGCCAAAAAGAAAGAACCCCAGACCAGGACGTAGGGTGTGGAAGGATCCCGTTATTCCGGCCAGATCCTCCCCAACACATCTGGTGCTCCGGCTGGCCAGAGGGGGCCATAACAAATATAGTTAATTTCACTTAATGTAAAATTAAAGTGTGTGTTGCCAAGTTCTGCTTCTGTCAGAGGTGGTTCTGGTTGTGTTCAGAGTGGTAATGGTGGTTCAGGGTTATTAATGAACAACACTGCAGAGCAGGGGTTGTGGTTTATTGGCCATTATTAACCACCCCGAACACAAGCAGAACCAGCTCACACAGAACCTTAACAACCCCAAACACAAGCAGAACCAGCTCACACAGAACCTTAACAACCCCAAACACAAGCAGCAAGAGAGCACAAATGGGCAGTAAGACATATCAACATTTTCAGAAATTTGCTCGGGAAATTTTACAATTCACTTTGATTTTAAAACCTCAATAAAAAAATAACGGAGCCATTTACATGCGTTTGTTTCACTTCATTTTTTGTATCTTTAAATTTATAGTTCTGTACTATGTTGTTTTCTATTCACTTCAATTCAAAATACTTAATTAATCCCTGAAAGGAAATTAACTGTTGTATTATACATTGTATACTTTATGTATAGGCTATATTGTATATTTTATGTATATATTTTATTGGGAGTTACAAAAAATAGTAAGAACATGAAAACTGGCTTAAATAAAAAAAATCCTGTTAAAATGTTATCAGAAATAGAGAACAGTTTCAAAAAGGAGGTCTCTCTCTCTCTCTCTCTCTCTCTCTCTCTCTCTCTCTCTCTCTCTCTCTCTCTCTCTCTCTCTGTTGTTCGCTCTATCTTTCTCTTCCTCTCTCGTTTTTTAAACATAATTTGGCTCATGGAATAACAAGTTGAAATGATGTAGAAACTAGTGAAAGAAAACGTATTCAACAAAAAAGTTCATATCAGATCAAAGAAACGGCTCGAATGTAATAAAGGCTGCACATTCGTTGGATCATGTAACAGAACAACCGGCTGAGTTGAGGTGTAATTTGGTCACATGACGTGGACGTTTTGAAGAAAATAGGAACCCACACATTCAACATGAATCTAACCAGTTTATGGTCGGATTTCTCTGTTCGGGGGAATCTGATTTTACCAGTTTACTCGGACTTCGCTCGGCGAGGCTACACTAAAGACAGCTCTTCCGCAAACCACAGATTACAATATCTAAACTTGTATAGCCTACTTTATCTGCGAAGAGCTGGGGGTCCGTGCGGAATCATGACAGATTAAAGTAGACTAACCTCTTTTGTGTAACAATCTCTTCTTAGTTGCTTTCTGCGATCAGAGTCTGTATCAAACTGGTTTCGGTTTCCGTGTTGAAGCATAAAAGTTGGCGGAAGAGGATGTGAGTCATTCATCAAACTGTAGCTGGAAGAGTTACTGGAGACAGAAAAACAACTCGCTGTTGCGGTCAAATCCGCATTTTCCTCGTCTGAAAGCTCTGAATTTGTTTTTAAACTCCGTCTACTGCTGTAGTTGCTCCGAGCCAGCACACAGAGGCGCTGTTGTACCGGTATCACGCTCACTGAAGAGTCAGTATTGAAAGGAAATCAGGAAAATACAAAACACATACACGCAGAGGTGGAAAAAGTACAAAAATATTGTACTTAAGTAAAAGTACAAATTTTCTGCTTGAAAATTACTTAAGTAAAAGTAAAAAGTACCCATTAAGAACATTACTTAAGTAAAAGTATAAAAGTACCTCAACTTAAATATAATAAAGTACCAAAAGTACATGGTGTAAAATGTACTTAAGTACAAAAGTAAAAAGTACAAAGTACAAAATTCAAAGTACAAAATTATTTTCAAAAGGATTGCAAAGAAATTAAGAATCCAAGAATTTGCTTACAACTCTAAATAATGGTGATATTATTCTGACCCCTTTAGCGTTTGTTTCCATTACCCCATTTAATTTCTCCCTTTGATCATCACTGCTGCTGTAGCCCATTGGCCCCGCTGACAGGTTCACCCCCAGCCTGTAGTATGCAGTGACAACATTAAGCAACCCCAGCTGATAAAGGATGAGACTTTTGAACTTTTAAATGCCAAAACCACCTTAGAAGGGGTGGAATAAAAGAATGGTCCGCATGGACACGCGTCGGCTGCCGCTCAAGGCTGATTTATGGTTCCGCGTTACACCAACGCAGGGCCCGTACCCTACGGCGAGACTCTGCGTCGATTTAACGCAGAACCATAATTCAGGCTTCAGTCCTCCTCGGTACTCGACGCGACGGCGGTTCCTCCGGCCTTCCGGCCCGCATCTGCAGCGCAACTCTCCCGGGAGCTGCGGCTCCTTCTCGGTATATTCATGCGCCCCCCTTCCTTCCCGTCCGCCTTATGGTTCCGCGTTAAATCGACGCACACCTTACGCCGTAGGGTGTGCGTCGCCGCGTACCCTACGCCGTAGCTCTGCGCCGGTGTAACGCAGACCATAAATCAGCCCCCGCTGTGCTGTTCTTTAATTTGTAGCGAGTAATGACGTGTCCAATTTTAAATATAGCGGATTAAAAGTACGATTTTTTTCCTTGAAAATGTAACGAAGTTAAAGTAAAAGTACAGAAAAATGAAAGTATCAATAAAAGTACAAATTCTCAAAAATCTTACTTAAATACAATAACGAAGTACTTCGTTACTTTACACCACTGCATACACGGCAGCAGACAATATTGAAATGATGTGACATCCCAACACACTAAAACCTGCTCTCCTCCACTTTCTGTTGTGAAGACGTGCGTGTGCTCACCTGTGGTGCTCACACTCAAGGCCGGACTGGGAAACTTTTTCAGGCCAGGAGTCAGTCATGTAACCGGGCCACCTTGGCCTTGCCCACACGCGCACACTAGTATGTTTTGGGCTAATTTAAAACAAAATACACTCCAATATAAGAACAATAGCCACTAAAACACTCACCCTAATGTCACATGGACATTTTCATGCCAGGACTCAACTGTGGAGGTGTTGACCCACCAAAGAAGTCCACATATGGGACCTACTGTGATTTCTAAGGTTGGAATTAACTTTACTGCTGTATTTGTGATGGTACTACTTTAATAGAAGAGAATACAGGTTTATAATAAGTAGTGTCAAGGTTAAAGCTATACATAAATAGCCATGTCATGTAGAATATCAACTGCCTCAGTGGCACATCGTCATACTAATGAACCCCAACCTACAGTAAATCCAAGGTTTCATGTTTGTGCTGGTATACGTAACAGCAAGTCAGCAACAGACAGAAAAATTCAACAACACAATCGCTTAATAGAATAATGCTGTAGTGTCAAGAAAGCTATTATTACAAATGAAAGCTGTTTATGTCAAAAGGCCGTGTCTGGTGGTATTCATATGTCTGCAACCTTTGCATGTTGTTGCTCTACTGTAGAAATGCTTCTGTACCTTCTGTCAGTTGCTCCACACTGGCTTCTCTTGAATTAGCAGCAGGACTGGTGTCATCACCATCACCACCTTTGAATAGCAAACATATGCTTACAGTGTTCATGTTCATACACTATAGTTCAGGGGTAGGCAATTCCGGTCCTCGAGGGCCGGTGTCCTGCATGTCTTAGATCAGGGGTCCTCAATCCTGGTCCTCGAGGGCCGGTGTCCCTGCAGGTTTTAGATGTTTCCCTGCTTCATTGCACCGTGATACAAGTGACTGTGTCATCAACAGAATTGTGCAGCCCTGGATGAAAAGCTGATGACGATGATTAATTAGAATCAGGTGTGTTAAAGCAGGGAAACATCTAAAACATGCAGGACACCGGCCGTCGAGGACCAGGGTTGGTGATCCCTGTCTTAGATGTTACCCTGCTTCAGCACACCGTGATAAAAGTACCTGTGTCATCAACAGAATTTTGCAGCCCTGGATGACAAGCTGATGACGATGATTAATTAGAATCAGGTGTGTTAAAGCAGGGAAACATCTAAAACATGCAGGACACCGGCCCTCGAGGACCGGAATTGCCTACCCCTGCTATAGTTCATACAGGAAGATAATGTTGTTGTGTTGTCTCACTTGATTTGGCCTTGTATTCATATACATTCTGATGGAATGATTATATCCCATTTGTTGCACAAATAAATCATTTCAAAATCAGTAAATAATAATTATAATATAAAATGTCTTGTAAATCAATAATTTTAAAATCTTATAGGCTTATAGGCTACATATTTACATTGTGTAGCCTGAAAGTGTACTGCAACTTACTTGCAGATGCATCTTTGCTGGGGGGAGGGGGGCACTGTAGTTAAAACTAATTAAATCATTTATGTGGTAACTTGTTTTGAAGTGTTATGGATGAACACACACACACACACACACACACACACACACACACACACACACACACACACACACACACACACACACACACGTGCGCGCGCACACACACACACACACACACACACACACACACACACACACACACACACACACACACACACACACACACACACACACACACACACACACACACACACACACGCTGTCTGTTTGGTTGATACGGACAGTTGGGGCGGGTGTTAATAAAAAAAAATCCAATCACCTTGCCCTCCTCACATGCTACTGGCCTGAGTGGCCTCTGATTGGCCTGGCCTGACTGGTCTGGGCCTGCGCACACTATCAGTCCTGTCGTTGGACAGTACGCTGCCAGGATAAAAGTCACAACAACTGGGTTTAGAAAGTCGATTGCTTCCTTGAGGGTTCTTTGTTTAAAATGTGACTATTGACAAAAATTAAAATGTGGCAGATGTGGTCCAGTGGTTTTAGTATTTTGGACCTCAAAGGAGAATTTTGTGTGTTAAATATATCAGGCCCATAAGAGATACACGTGGACTAAATGGACCCACGGTAAGAGAGGAGTACAAAATTCAGTAACATATACCCCACAGTAGGAAAGGAAGCAGCTGGACACCGCCATGAATTGAAGTGCATCCCTCTCAGAGTTCACATGTACAAACGTAGGTCGGACCACCGTCATGCAGACAAATCCACTTGGACCATTCTGAACCCCACTTAAAGGCTTATATGGGGCCCACATACAGTATAAATTGCAATTGTGTGGCTCAGTACCAAGTCTCGAGATAGCTGGAAAATAACAGACATAATTACAATCGCCTTTGCCATTGGGCTTGTTTCGGAGCCGGAGGACCTGGGCATCGTGCACTCATTGAGAGGACCGTCAACGTCTGTGTAGACCAAAGTATTCTAGAGACAAATGTGAGGACACCTGTCTGTCAGCTAAAGCTTCAGTGAAACTGGATTGTATCACCTTTAAAATTTGACATCTGCTGATGAGAAGTTTGTTCAGAAACACAGCAAAGCCTCTGTTCAACTCTGCTTAGCAGAGGAAGTTAGATTTACTGTCAGCATTAACTCTTTTTCAGGTTTGTTGCAGCTTCTGACTTCAGGGATTTCAGTTGTGAGAGAAGCTCAAATCTTTTCACTGAAGAATTTGAAGAAGTTAAACAGTTCATGTGTTGAAGTCTGTGCAGTTGTTGTCCAGGGAACTGTGCATTGAATGGCTTTACATTTAAACTGAAGTCTTACTATTTTACCAAAGTGGCTTCACACCACAAAGCATTTATATATGTGGAAGTAAAAGTGAAGCAGACTGGTCTACACCATGGGAACACATGGAACCAAGCTCCAAAGATCACAGTTTCCTGTAGCCTACGTCGGTTGATAAAATCTGATTTTATTTTTTATTTTTTTACAATTAGACCGACATGCAGATCCAGTGCCCAGAATTAAATGAATGAACTGTGAAGAAGCTCACTCACGCATCAATGGTGGTGAAGATTTAGAAAAATGTCACTTCGGTTTTAGCTCAGATGAACCATAGCAGTGTTCACATTTCTGGGTCTTTATGCATATACTGTATATGAAGGTACTTTGGTTGGCATATAGTCTCATGCCAGTCAGTCAGCTTTTCTTCCAGCTCCTTCAGCGGAACCCCACCGAAATATCTGTGAACTGCTATAAAGACGTTTCCAGCTGTGTGTTCTGTTTAACATGTTGACTCAACGGCGTTTAGCCGAGACTGGGTTAATACAAACATCTAGCTGCCTCATGAAAGCGCACCCCCCCAGAGTTGTCATGGCTGTGAAACCAGGCAATAAATATGTGTATTTCTGCTCTAAAGGTGTACATTTCAACCTAGAGGTCAGTGGGGATTGACTCGCTTTTGCAGCCTCCAGCGGCCAGTTGAGCAACTGCAACGAAATGAACTTGGTTCAGCATGAGACTCGACCCGAAAGACGGTTTGTGCCTGGATGCGGTCTCGAGTACTAGAAGTGGACATCTGAATGACAATGAAGGACCAAGGAGACATAAATACATTTAAGAAAATAAAATTACCTGTTGAGCATGGGGGTAAAACTATATGACTCATTAAAGATTATTAAAAAAACTTAAAATAAAAACAAAAGTATCACAACTTATGACTTTATCATGTTGTCTTAAAAATGTACTTAAAAATCAGATAACTATGCAAGATGAAATAAAAGACCAAAAGTTGGTGCAGCGTGTAGTGCAGCTGTCTCACAGCTAGGACGTCCTGATTTCAATTCTCACCGTTGTGGGTTTTTGGGTGCTGAGGGCATGTTTACTTCCCCCATGACTTCAGCACCCACACGGTTGACAAAAGGCCCTTTCTGTGTGGAGTTTGCATGTTCTCCTGGTGTTATGCCAATGTGAGCTACCCTCACAAAAACATGCAGCCGTCCTGGGCTACACACTGCTCCCTCTGGCCAGCCGGGTCGCCAGATGGGGTGGGGAGGATCTAGCTGAGAATAACGTGATCCTTCCACGTGCTACGTCCAGCCAGAGAAACCCCACCCTGTTGGGTGAAAATAAGCACTGGGGTGAAAAAATGGGGAAAAAAATGACTTGTTGTCAGCAAAAGAGCCAGAATTAGATGGATTCCTTGAAATCTGATAGGACCATTTATGGACACAAGTCTGAAGCCATAAGAAGCTTGTTGCTTTAACTAGTGCTGTTTCTGTGTCTGACTGCAACTCCTTAAAAAGATCATTGGATGGATGAGGGACACAAACCATGTTGGATATGTGGACCAACTAAAAGAAGACTTTTCTGCGGACAGTTTTATGGGCTGACCCGCTTCTTAAAACCTGTCCAATAAAAAGTTGGATTTACCTCTGTGTTTGTTTTCTTTGTGAGCCAGGATCTGAGTGATGTGTTACATGTTTGAAACCCTTGAATCTTCCAGCTCCAATTTGAGCTAAATGCAGTCGTGTTGACAAAACACCATGGGACAGAGCGGACATGAACTAACAGATTTTATGTTCCAGTTGAAGCACTTCTCGAGCCGGTCATCGATCTGAGGACAGTTTATGTGCTCCATCTGTCTCGATATCTTCACCGAACCAGTCAGCACACCATGCGGACACAACTTCTGCCAAAAATGTATCGGGGAGCACTGGGAAGATGACGTCAGGTGTCAGTGCCCCATCTGCAATAAGGTATTGATAGTCCCATGAGGTAATGATAGTCCCATTCCTGGGCTGCTTAATTTTTTTGTTTTAAATTTTTACTGGATCAAAGTATGTTGACGTTTATTGGCACTTTATCTGACGTTCTTGTGTCTTCCACCAGATCAGCACTGGGCTCTGTCCTCATACCTTTTCTATTTGTTCAAATATATGTCACAGTCAGTCTGAGCAACATCAGGTGATGCTGTGATGCAGAGCGAGGGATTCATGTCCCAGTGATGTAGGTCCGACTGACTTATGTAATTTAGTTTCTGTTTTAAACAGACCATCCCTCTTCCCTGTTATGAACGATGACCAAAGAGAAAGTCCGTATTGCCCAGCGACAGCCCCGAAACCTGAAGGATCTGGAGAAGATCTGTATGGAGGAGTGGGCCAAAATCCGTGCTGCAGTGTGTGCAAACCTGGTCAAGAACTACAGGAAACGTCTGATCTCTGTAATTGCAAACAAAGGTTTCTGTACCAAATATTAAGTTCTGTTTTTCTGATGTATCAAATACTTATGTTATGCAATAAAATGCATGACATAAAATTAATTACTTAAAAATCATACAATGTGATTTTCTGGATTTTTTTTTAGATTCCATCACTCACAGTTGAAGAGTACCTACGATAAAAATTACAGACTTCTACATGCTTTTCAAGTGGGAAAACCTGCAAAATCGGCAGTGTATCAAATACTTGTTCACCCCACTGTATATGTCTATTTGCCTGTTTATTTGAACTTGTAATAAATTTCCCTTGAATTATTAATTGTTTGTTTATCCGGTGTACTCGGACCACTCCAAATTAGTACCTACTTTCAGATGAGAGATTGATAAATAAACACATTTTCCTTTGTAAGCAAAGTTGGTGCCCCAATGAGTTATGCAATTATATAGGATCATGATACACTTAACCAGGGGTTTTCAACCCTGGTCCTCCGAAGCCACTGTCTTGCGTGTTTTAGATTTGTCCCTGCTTCAACACACGGCTGTCATTAAAAGCTCTGTATACTTTTAAGTGTAAACTGTTTTCAGGGGAGAAGGTGACTCTTCTACCTTTAAATTGTAGATTATATACATTCTTTTTGAAAAGTTTCCATTTGATACCTGCAAAGATGTGTGCTAGTAAGAAGACAGTTTACTGACACTACGTTAATGTTCAAAAAGTGTAAGGACCAACCTGCATCCTCTCTTCCTCCAAAGTGTGTTCTCCTGAGGCAAACTTGTCAAGCGTGAACTACTTGGTACTGAAGACTAAACTTGGTGAATGCCTTAGCGAGGCCCGCCTTGTGATTTATTCACTTCAATTGTAGATTATATAAAATCTTTTTGAAAAGTTCCCATCTGCTGAAAAATGAGCAACGTGTTAAAAGTGGGAATAAGCACCAAAAGCTCTCTGCTGTAAAACAGTTGAATTAAGAGGACAAACTTGTTTCTTCTCCTGTTGTGCCCTTTCACTTGAATTATCTGCCTCAACGCGATCATACAGACTTACATCCCAGGCGCTCATTGCTCCTCACAGGAATTTTGTTTGGCAGCGCCATCCCTACGTTCAAGGAACTCTCAGTCCAGACAGTTGTCACAGTGTTCCACGCTTGTGGAACCGCCTGCCAGCTGCTATCAGAAAAGGGCCTTCCCTTTCTATCTTCAAGAGGCTGCTGAAAGCATACTCTTTGGGCCTCATGTGCGGCGCACAAAAAACGTGCGTACGCCACTTTCTACGCTCACGGTCGGATATACAAAGAATGACTTGAACGTAGAAAGTTGCGGTCTTTCACGCACACACCAAGGCTGGCGTACGCACTTTTCTGAGGTTTTGTCCGTTGGCGACACTCACTGGGGATGCAGTGAAGTGCAGAATATGAGGAAATGTGACGTCAACAATAAATTCACGACCACGTGAAGGACACGACAGTCCCAAATCACCAAATAAGTGACACATGGGTGGAACTGCACCAATTTCATAATTAACCACATGGTCTGAACATATAAAGGTCGCCGCAGGACAACGTAACCTGTGCAAATCACAATGGCAGTACTGCTCGTGGTAGACGACTGCAATAATGGCAGGATCAGGAGGGAGCGCGTCTTCAGGGACCACACTGATTTACTGGCCCACGATGATGACTGGCTGTTCAGCCGTTTCAGATTTCCAAGAGCCATCCTCTTGGAACTCTGTGCTGAGTTGGGTCCGAGTTTGGAGAGGGGCACAAGGAAGAGCCATGCACTACCTGTCCCCCTGCAAGTGCTCACTACACTTGGTTTCCTGGCAAGCAGGTCCTACCAGCGCAAGTTGGCAGACCGGTCAGGAATAACCCAGTCTGCACTGAGCCGTATAATGCCAGCTGTATGGGACGGGATCATCCGCATGTCCACCAGGTACATCAGATTCCCGTATGGTGCAGCTGACCTTGCAAATATTAAAACGCAATTTGCAGCGATTGCCGGTTTCCCTAATGTAATCGTTGTGATTGACTGCACACACATTGCAATAAAGGCGCCATCGGTGGATGAATTTGCGTACGTCAATCTCAAAAATTTTCATTCCATCAACGTGCAGATCATATGGGACGCACCGATGCGCTTCACAAATGTTGTGGCAAGATGGCCTGGCTCGACCCACGAATCCTACATCCTCACCAACAGCCTGGTGGGCATGGGGCTCCAAGCTGGCTGGGTGCAGGATGGATGGTTCCTTGGTAAGTGATCGTTTACAATGTCGACAATAAAGCCATGTCACAGTTCATTAATGTGTCCATTGACAATAGCCCGTCAGGTGACAGCGGCTATCCATTGAAGGGGTGGTTGTTGACCCTCTTCACCAACCCCTGCTCGAAAGCTCGCCTACAACCACGCTCATACCATCACTAGAGCTGTTATAGAGCGAGCGATCGAGCAGCTGAAATGTCGGTGGTTCTGTCTGGACAGGAGCGGGGGGATGCTGCTCTACCGCTCCAACAAGGTGGTCTGCATCATCATTGCTTGTGCCACCTTGCACAATCTGGCCCACACCCACTTGCAGAGGTCGAGGAGCCAGCAAATGAGCCAGAGCCAGCACCCCCCCTTGTGCAACCCCATCCGACTGCCATTCGGGACAACGTGTCATTGACACACTATAGATGGGAAACTCAGTCAAGGTAGTCAAGGTTCATTTTTTAATATGTTTTAATATTTCGCTGATGTGCTCAAGTGTGTCAGCCATGCGTGTCATGATTCTATTGAGTTCATCATTTCCCCGACTGATCCTGTCCTGGGTTTCCAGAACCGCCTGTGTCAACATGAGGCCGGTCGGACGGACCTCAGGACTGGAGGCACCGGTGGCACGGGGTTCCTCGGATGGGAGGGAGGAAGCTGTGACCCCTGAGGTTCCCAGTTTGGTATCATCTGATTGAATAAAATTGTCACAATATCACTTCAGTCACTCGAGTCTATTATTTCAATGCAAGCATAAATAAGTTGCCTTCACTGTGGGCTATGGTACGCTTGAAGGAGTTAATTTACCTTTATGTGGATGCTCAAATGAGTCGGTGTGTCGCCCTCAGCGACAGGTAGGAAGCCTGTGAGGACCGTGTCACCCACAATTGCGCACACGTGCTCCTCAAACAGCGTGAGCTCCTCCGTGCCATCTCCACCACCCGTCAGGGCCGCACTTTGCCGGTGTGCATATGCTCTCCTCTTCACCTCCACCTCCATGTCCGACCACTTCTTTTTGATTTCTTGTATGCTGCGGTGTTCAGAGCCCACAGCGTTTACGGACGCAGCCACAAGCTCCCACTCGTCTTTTTTGCGCTTGCTGGTAATGCCAGAGGACAGAGAACCAAAAAGGATGGTTTTCCTGGCCTCCACCTCTGTCAACAGTGTCTCCAGCTCACACTCTGGAGTGTGAGCTGGGTATGGAAGATTTTGTGTTGTTGTTCTCCGTATTTTTTTCACAGATGCGTTCTCTTTGAAATGTTTTTTATTTCTCAGCCAAGCACCCCCTAAGCAGAGGGAAAATTGGGAATGGTGACATGGGAAAATCTGTGCACCATCTGAAACGATTTTTTATTTTAAAATTTCTATCAAATCTCACACACTTCTTGGGGCATTGTTACATACTGCCAGGTATATACGTGTACCCATATAGGAGGTTATCTGCTTTAGTACCATCTATCGCAATCTATATTAAAATACAAAACTAAAAATAACCTTTAGTAATGTTTCACCGACAGTTTCGAAACAATTATTGACACGTTTCATTAACATTTCATTTGTGGTAGTTGTTAGGATTCGTCACTCTCACTGCAGCGGCCCGGGTTCGATACCCATTCAAGGAATACATTTTTTATGTTTCTTTCAATTTTTTTTAACTTCAAAGAATACGTCAGTAAGTGGCTGTCAGTAACAGCTGTGCAGATAATAACCAATTTGAATCTTCTGATTGGTGTGTTGATACAGGGAGACATACCTTCACTATGCTATACATCTTCATAGATTTCACGATTGAAAATAGTTTTCTTACATGTCCTGATCCACAGTGATCTGCGTTCAAGTGAAGTCAAAGTGGCTTTCTTACAGACCTGGGGCCTCATTTATAAAGCTTGCGTGCACACAAAACAGGGCTTGAAAGATGCGCACGCCACCTTCTACGAGGTGTCCTACCTCGGCAGAAAATACTACCGTACGATCTCCGTTTCTTTTATCTCAGTTTCTTTTTTTTCAAAGGCTTTTTCATGCCAATAGACGATTTAACAGCAGGAAGTCAAAATGTGCTTCCACATAGATCTATGTGTATGATGCTTCGGCGGAAGAAAAAAACCCGTTAAATCACGCTTCCACATAGATATTGGCAGGTAGGATGATGTGACAGATGAAAATACCCCATCAGATCATGCTTCCACATAGACCACGCTTCCACATAGACATCAACATTTATCTTCGCCTCATATCCCGCCCTCGACACGCCCACATTATACCATAAATGGTCAATGCAAACTACTTGATGACTGTATTTGCATATAAATGAGCTCAAAACTAAGCCACGACCCAC
Source organism: Cololabis saira (assembly GCF_033807715.1). Lineage (NCBI taxonomy): Eukaryota > Metazoa > Chordata > Actinopteri > Beloniformes > Belonidae > Cololabis > Cololabis saira. Next base: position 42,666,229 of record NC_084587.1, read on the forward strand.
GACTCTTTATGTCAAACCATTCAAAAGTTATGGCAGAAAATAAGAACTATCAAATATCGACCAATCACAAGAGGGGACAGGGCTAATTCACACCAATTATGGTCAAGGGATTCAAAACCATGTCCGATGACACCACCCATGAGTCTTTATGTCAAACCATTCAAAAGTTATAACAGAAAATAGGGACAACCAATCAGAAGAAGGGGCGGGGCTAATTCAGGCCAATGAAGGTCAAGGACTCAATACCGAGTCCGATGACACCACCCACGAGTCTTTATGTCAAACCATTCAAAAGTTATGGCAGAGAAAAGTTTTCTAGAGGGCACTGTTGAGCCATTTTGCCACACCCATTAATGCAAACTATGAAATATCAAATATATTGCCAGGCCTGGCTTGCATGAAAAATTTGGTGACTTTTTGGGAACTATCAAATATGGAACAATCAAATAAAGGGGAGGCCCCCTTTTTGTCGTCTAGCGTCGCCATGGTAACACTTTTGAAAGAGAAAAGTAATGCGCGTTGTCGCAGGATGGAGACGCACATTTTGATGTATAACACACCTGGGTGCACGTTACGGTTCGGGCCGTATTAACTGCCAAAGGAATGGCATAAATTGCGCCAAAATTACGCGATTAATTCAAAATGTTCAAAATGGCCAACTTCCTGTTCGGTTTCGGCCATGGCGCCAAGAGACTTTTCTTTAAAGGAGACCTATTATGGCATTTAATGTATATTTTAAACAGGCCTTGAATGTCTTAAAAACAATCTAAAGCTTGTTTTTTCTACATAAATCAGAAATCCAGCCTGTGGGCCCTGTCACTAGTTTTACCGCTTCTAACCCCTTTTTCTGTGCTCCATTCTAAGGGAAGGGGGGGGGGGGGGGTATGATAATGAGGCTCTGTGCTGATTGGCTCCCTGAATGACGTGTAGCAGGGGAGGAGAATAAACCTCGCTCACAACACTGAATTTTCACAAATGGCAATTTTATTGTTAAAAAAATAAAATATGAGTTGTATATAAATAACATTTATGCACTATTTCAGCCGGATCTGCCCGGCGGATGCTGAACGCTGGCCCCGGAGCCACGCCGGGCGCCCGGCATCGCCCGTTACCGGTGATCAAACCGACAGATTTCGCTGAAAATGTCGGAGGGTGAAGCTGGTCCAGCCTGGGACGTACCCCAGAAATCCCTGCTCCCAAAGCTGGGAAAGCTGCTCCCTGGACAATTTAGTCGGACGGACCGTGCTTTGGGAACCAGGAAGTCGGGCTGGAGCAGCGCGCATCACCGCGACTTCAACCGGGGAATCTGACCGGTTCCGACCGGCCGGGACCGCAGGAACCCGCCTGGACTGGTAGCAGGGACTCCCGGGGACCGACCAGCGGAATTTCAGCCGGATCTGCACGGCGGATGCTGCGCGACGGGCGCCGCAACCCCACGGCGGGCGCACAGATCGGCTCCGGAGCGCATCCGCGGCGCATCGCCCGTTACCGGGGATCAAACCGACAGATTTGGCTGAAAATCTCGGAGGATGAAGCTGGTCCGACCTGGGACGGACCTCCGAGGACCCAGCTCCCAAACCACCCGGGAACCTGGATGATTTAACCTGGCTCAATGAAAGGACCGGTCCAGCCTGCGTAGAGAGCTGGTTGTGGGCGTGGTTTCAGCAGCGGAGGCTGAACCTATGGAAATGAGCACCTATGGTGACGTCACCATAGGCGCAGATTCAGAATGGCTCAAAAAAAGGTCACGTGACACTGGAAGACTCAGTCAGGGGGGGGAGCAGACCCTGCAGAATTCCATGGTATTTTGTCTCCCCTGTGCTGGCAGGGTGAGGGGAGACCACTTTATATATGTTAAAACAAGAAAAAACATGTTTTTCATAATAGGTCCCCTTTCTTTAAGTTGCGACATGATACAGGTGTGTAGCGATTTTCGTGCATCTACTTCAAACCGTATTGTGGGGCTTGAGGCACAAAGTTTTTTCTGTCTGAACCAATCAGATGAAGAGTGGGCGCGCTTTTTGGCATCTAGCGTCGCCACGGTAACGCTTTTGACTGAGAAAAGTAATGCGTGGTGTCGCAGGATGGAGATGCACATTTTGATGTATAACACACCTGGGTGCATGTTACGGTTCGGGCCGTATTAACTGCCGAAGGAATGGCATGAATTCCGCCAAAATTACACGATTAATTCAAAATGGCCGACTTCCTGTTCGGTTTCGGCCATGGCGCCAAGAGACTTTTCTTTAAAAGGAGCCGTCTGTAAGAAATGGCCAAAACTGGTACTGCAGCCACTTTCAAAATATTGTTGAGCGGCGTGTACCCTCCCCCTCCTCCCCCCGACCAGAGGTTGCCAGATAGGCTGCAGAATGCAGCAGGAACGTAGGCTGCCATGGCTTAAACTTAAACTTAAACTTTATTTATTTATATAGCACCAACTCATGCAGTGTAAGTACAGTTTAAAACATCCCATACGACCCCACCCCCCACGCATACACACACCCTCACTCACACTCATACACATGTGCATACACTCACACGCCCACACACACACACACACACACAATAAGTGGACTGGTGACATGGCTTAGCACTAACGATCCAGGTGAGGAAAACACTACCTATGGGTGGCCGTCCACACCGAGAGGCTCCACCGGCCACGACCACAAGGAGCATCGCCACAGAGACCCCCCCAACCCGGACAGACCAGGACAGACCCCACACAGAAGGTGGAGTCCCTCCCCCAGCTACCCAGGCCTGAGGGACCCCCATGACGACACCCCCATGGGCGGAGCAGGCACACCTCCCAGTGTGGACGACCCCCCTGAGGAAACACTGGAGCTAAAAACTAAAAGATTAAGAGAAAGTAAAAAATGCCTAAAAAGTGTAAAATTTTAGAAAAATCTATACAAAACTTAAGATGAATAATAAATAACATAAAATACAAAGTCACTCAAATGGATTAAAGGTCAGATAAAAGCCAAGCTAAAAAGGTGTGTCTTGAGCCTCCTTTTAAAAGTATCAACGTTCTCTGCGGTCCTGAGGTTCTCTGGCAGGCTGTTCCATAAATAAGGGCCATAATGGCTGAATGCAGCCTCACCGTGGGTTTTGGTCGCGGTTCGGGGAATGGTTAAGAGGCCGGTGCCAGAGGACCTCAGGGTCCGTGAGGGTTGATACAGTAAAAGCAGATCAGATAAATAAGATGGCCCAAGACCGTTAAGACATTTAAAAACCAGTAAAAGAACCTTAAAATCAATCCTGAAGCGGACGGGGAGCCAATGCAGCGATTTTAAAACAGGTGTAATGTGCTCCCGCCCTCTGGTCCTCGTCAGCACGCGAGCGGCTGAATTCTGTAATAGTTGTAGGTTCTTAATACTCTTTTTAGGAAGACCAGAGAGCAGGGCATTACAATAATCTAAACGACATGAGATAAAAGCATGCATCAGCACCTCCGTGCTGGCCTGAGAGAGAAACGGGCGGACTCTGGCTATATTCTTAAGATGGTAAAAACCTATCTTCGTAATATTCTTTATGTGTGGAATAAAAGTGAGCTCAGAGTCAAAAATAACACCCAGGTTCTTTACACATTTCGAAGGTTTAAAATCTTGTAGTTTTGGTAAAAGTTTCTCTCTCTGGCCTTCAGGACCAATAACTAAAACTTCTGTTTTGTCCTGGTTGAGCTGTAGGAAATTATCTGCCATCCATGACTTAATATCTAAAATACAGTTAAAAAGGGCATCAAGTGGCCCTGTGTCATCAGGAGACACAGCGATGTACAGCTGTGTGTCGTCAGCGTAGCTGTGGAAGCTGATGCCGTGTCTCCTGATGACGTCCCCCAAGGGAAGCATGTAAAGGTTAAAAAGAAGCGGACCTAAAATTGACCCTTGGGGGACCCCACACTTAATTGTATGCATTCTGGAGGAACATGTATCCAAACTTACAAAGAAAGATCGATCTGTGATAATAATGGCTGCGATAATTAGAGCCGAGCTGGCAACCCGGATGCCGAAACAATACTGACTTTTGCCGCGTTCCATTTACCTCGGAAATCGGAACTGGGAACTGGGAATGGCAGCCATCTTGGAATGGTAACTCGGGGGTGGTGAAGGTTCTCCCACTTTCCCAGTAGGAAATCCCACTTCGAGGGGCGTTCCAGTTGAAAATTCCGACTCGGAACTGGGAAATTCCCACTTCCGAGGACAAATGGAACGCGGCATTTGTGATTGGGAGATAGGTGGAGGGTGGAGCTTCAGGACAAAACAAAAAATGACAACATAAACATCAGTTGAGGGCTGCAACTCCTCTTTTTAAACTGGAATATCCTGGCTTGAGTGCTGTTGTTAGTGACATAAGTATTTGAAATGAACATGATTTTTAAATGTCTGTTGACATATCGGGGTCATTTTATGATTCGTTTTATTTTTGCTCTTACATCCAGCTCCTTTAAGTTGCGACATGAAACCGGTCTGTACCGATTTTGGTGCATGTATGTCAAACAGTATTGTGGTGCTTGAGGCACAAAGTTTTCTAGGGGGCGCTGTTGAGTCATTTTGCCACGCCCATAAATGCAAAAAAAAGGCCCTCCTTTCGTCAGAAGAATAAAAATTAAAATTCCTATAGATACAATAGGGCCTTCGCCCTGTAAGTGCTCGGACCCTAATAAAAATAAATAAATAAGCAATTTGAAGGTGGAGGCCAAGAGGTACGGAGTCCCAAAAGGGACACAGATTTTTTAAATATATATAATGAGTTTTACGTGCGCGCGTGAAATCTCTAAGGCTGATTTATGGTTCCCCGTTACACCAACACAGAGCCTACACCGTAAGGTGCGCATCTGGTGCAGCACTAGCAGCACCAGAGCGATCCAAGCGCATGACGCACCTGGAAGTGGCCGACTGACTGACGCTGTTCATCAAACACAGAGGGACACGATCAGCGCTATTATATTATAAGTCTGATATGTGATGACAATAAAAGTATGACATGAATCTGGCTTCATTTCACCACCTCACCGCCTGCGTCGCCAGTTCTCATATCTTCAAAATGTTTGTGCGCTAGGATCAAAGTTGGCGTAAAGATACGCACATTTTCCCGTTAGTTTTTTTTTTTTAAATCTCAACCTTTGCCCTGTTTTGTGCGCACGCAAGCATTAGAAATGAGGACCCTGAGCTGGACCACAGTGGCACAAGGGCGCCGGCAAGTGGATATTTTTGCAAAATTGCAAGTGAAGAACACAAGGAATTTCAAATAATTTCAAAACAATGGCGTTTGATGGTACTCTATTCAAGTTCTTGGATTGTTTGTGTTTTGTTTTTTAAAGAAAGAAAACTGTCTAAAACGTTTTTTTTTTGTTGTTCAGAAAAGAACGCAAATTATAAAAAACTTTTGAAGAAGCGACTAAATGTATTTGGTTTCAGTTCGCTCTACTTGTGTGACATCATTCCTCTCAAGGCGAGTGAGTTTTATCCGTTCTTCATTTCTTCATGTATCAGTCTTTAACTTTTTTTAATTTTTGGGGGGGGGGGGGGGGTGGATGCAAAAGTTTGTTTGGTCGCTCCTAGTTTGTGAAACTACAGTGCCTTTTAAGATGATCCATGATTGTATATGAATCTTCCAAACTTTGAGAAGAAAAAAGAAATATTGATCTCAAATTATTCAGAATGTAAAATAACCCAGACAGAGAACATACATGATGCTGTGGCTGCCAGAGCTAGTAGGGTGGAGCTCATCGCAGATCTCAGAGCTCTTCTTCCTGAGAAAAGCTTTGGGAGTCTTTGCTCCCAGAGCGTAATTCTTTTAATTGTATTTACTGTACGTCTGAGCTGAGTTTTAAACAGTTTTAAATATACTGCTCCTACAAAGCAGATTAAAATGTTTGACTGACAGGTAGGCAAGTATTCGATGCTGATGCTTTCTCTGAAGTTTATTTTTTACAGTTTCTTTGATTGAGCAACGTGAACCCGAACACTGCTGGCTATCTGTTTCTGTCTCTGAGCAACACTCAGCAGCAAAGTTGAAGCCTTGACTCAGCAGAGGGAGGCGCAGCTCCTGGTACCACAATGGTGGGAAGAGATGTGTATGCTTTTGGAGATTGATGCCATTCTGTACCCTGTTTTGGTTAAAATAAAGTTTGACAAATATCCCTGTTGTTTAAATCTGTTTTAGCTGAAAATCAGCGCTTGACTTTGCAACTGAAGCCTGATTAATGCCTGCATGACAGTTTTTTTAATTGGTATTTTCATCTTCAAAAATTCTGTCCACGTTGAAGTTGGAAAAGCTGAAATGATTGGAGTTGCTGAGAGCATCCTGCTGACGCGACATTGCACCGCACACACGCCGGGTAAAGCCTGAATTATGGCTCTGCGTTAAATCAACGCAGAGCCTACGTCGTAGGGTACGCGGCTACGCGGGAGTCTCTCCGTAGCCTACGCTGTAGCCTGACGTGCACCTCCCAAAAAAATGTAACTACGCATCGAGGCGACGCAGACCCAACGCAGACTGAGAGGGCTGTGATTGGTTTGCTTGGTAGCAACGCATTCCGGTTCCGGTTCGTGAAGCAGTAGTGAACTTTCAGCACTCTTTTCTTTGTGTATGTGTGTGGGTTGTTTTGGTTTTTTGCACAACGGTTGTCCTTATCTCTTTGATTCACTGTGACCGGTAAAGCCGGAAGCTAAACAAAGTAACAACCAGCGCTCTGGGGGGGTATTGCACGGTGGCAAAATGGAGTGACGGAGAAGGGTTCACCACGGCGTCACGGCAACGGCGTCGGCTCCGCGTTGGTTTAACGCAGAACCGTAAATCAGGCTAACTGCGCACACGCTGGGTAACCACACACAGCACACCCCGCCCTCGCCTCGCTAGGTGTCGTTTTCCACCTGGTTGCGCCTCCTCCTGTCTGCCGAGGTCCCCCGCACACGCTGCTCTGCTGACAGGACTGACAGCTGCTCTCATTACAGATATTTTCCCTCTAGGCACAAGTGAAGCGTCTTCAGCAGACAAAACATGACTTTGACATTTTACATACATTCTTGTCCCACCGGAGCGGCTCCGTGCGCGTGTTGGATTACAGCGATCACTGCGGGGTCGTGCTTGTGAACAGACCCACTCTGCATCATTACACCACACATGTACATGCCTCCTGGTACCACAGTGATGGGAAGAGGACAGCGTGGAGAAGGACAGAAAGTAGCAGGGTCGCGGTTGTTTGTTGATTATGTGATCGATGTCAGGGGCCCATGAAAAAGGAGCTCTGCCGTATATCTTTATATTACTTTATATTACATGATAATTGTATTTGTTGAACCAAAACTAAGCCCAAATTCTGAAGTAGGACAGTTGCTCTCCGGGACCAGGGTTGGAGATCTATGGTTTTTCGTATCCCCTGTAAACAGGACTGCTGCTGAAACCAATTGTTTTGCACTTGCAGATTTCCACCTACAGGGGGCAGCAACACTCTTCATCTGCTGCACCTTCATCTGCATGCTGCTGGAGCCCGACACACCTGCCTCCCTGTGGCCACTGTAAAGGGAGTTTTGGTGTACAGTGCTGAATTCATTAACCTTTCCACCACTCCCACTGAACGTACACCGTGGCTATTGGAAATAAAACACCTTAATCACAGAGGATCACATAGGTAAGGGACTGTTGTAGGAGGGGGGGCAGGATCCGATTTGTTGTATCTAAAGAAATGTCATTTCACATCAGCTGGTTAGTTATTCAGCGACGCAGGGCATGTTCATGGCTGTGATGACACAGTATGCCACCAGACAAGCGGCAAATTTTTTAGATCGAACTAATAATTGTCTCACTTGAGAGCGTCTGATGGGCTTTCTGCGCCTGTAAAGCAGTTTTCGGAAGCTGTTTGTGTCAGTGTGATCAACGTAGCCGGTCATCAAACAGAAACTCATCCGCAAGGAGAGCGACACGGTTCCTCTCTTTCACAGCTTCCTTCTGATGGAGATGACAACGGCACCTCCGTCAAACTCAGCGACGGCTTTTCTCTCTAAATAATCTCTGCTAAACTGTAACTTCTGTAAGAATTCACGGGAGCACAGCTGCCGGGGCACAATATGTATTATTTCTGTCACTGCTGCTCGACTGAATTTTTTTTAACAGTACAACGTACCAATACACTTGCACAGCCACCAAACCTTTGAATCACTCGAATGAGGAAGCAGGTGCCAGTCCAGACTTTAACTTCCTTCCTTTCTCCTCAGAAGATTGAACATACTGTGTTAAAATTGATGATGGAGACATTATACATCATTTGATTCAAGCATTAAATTGCAGCGCATGATGCTGGATTGCCAGAAGCCTTTTCACAGGTTTTGTTCCAGATCACGTCACTCTTTGCCCGAGGCTGTGGCATCATTATGTGACAGAGAAAAGAGGATGCACCGCGGCACAAATATTACATTACAGGATCCAAAAAGCTGACAGAATACAGTGAAACGGCGTCCGTGGGAATCTGTCCTGCAGGCGCTGTAATCTGCCAGAGAACGAGAGGGAGACAGGCTGAGATCAAGAGGAATTAAAACCGCTGCGAGAGGGCGTTCGCGTCTCCTGTGAGAGGAGGAGGATGCAGCAGACAGGCAGAGAGGTGGATGGAAAAAAAGGAAGTGACAAGAAAGAAGAGAGAAACTCTGAGTTTTTAACTTGAGATAGTTCCAGAGGCCGGTGTGAGCGCTAATGGGGAGCAGTCAAAGTGATGGGAAGGTTTTAATGAGCAACTCTGAGATGAAGGTGAAGCGGAGAATAGAAAGGGCAACCGGTCAACAGCCGAGCAGTCCGAGGTTGGTATTTGAAGGGCAGGAAACGTCCAAACAGGCAACCTGCTCTGATGGAAACCTCCACAATCAAACATCTGCGCCACAGCTGGCATAAATAAAACAGCATCCGTTTCATGATTTGGCGAAATTAGTTTATGTCACATTTATTTACTTTCTCCATCACGCTACGTTGGATAGTTTCAGATATTATTAGGTACGTGGGTGAAATTTCGGGAGGATTTGTTTGGCAGAGAAGCGCAGAATAAATGTTCTTTTTCATGATGTTCCTGATGTTCCCATAACCCTAACCCGAGCCATGCCAGAGCTGGAATCAGGACAACCAGCTCAAGTTAAACTGGTTGCTCACTCATCTGTCTTATCAGATGATAACTTTTAAATGAGCGCTTTACAACAAAGTTAAATGTAACTACTGTAAGACACTAAACAGGTGCCTGTCAAGGCTCCTCCATCAACTCCACCAACACTGCGACTATGCTCACTGATGAGTGTAAAAGGTCTGAAACCACCATCTGGACTCGCTTCCTTGCCACAGCTTCCCGTAAGTTTTAACACTGACTTTAAAATTTTACTACTCATCTTCAAAGAATTGAATGGCCGTTCCTGTAATTGTTCCTAAAAGAGGAGCATGAAGAACTGTATGTGGGGAACCTTCGGATGAGGGAAATGAAACCAGCAGATTCGTTCTCAGCTGATTGCTGACTGTTCAGCAATCAGCTGAGAACGAATCTGCTGGTCAGTTCCCACAGGTTTTAGACCAGGGCCCTTCACGTTGATGACAAGCTGACGATGATCCTTAATTACAATCAGGTGTTGATACGAGGAACTGTCTAAAACCAACAGGACACCGGCACTTGAGGACCGAGTTTCCCCATCCCCGGTGCTAGTGTTCCCCAGTGTCCAGTTTGAGACAATCCGGGCCTTTGTACCATCCTCCGTTGCGGTGTAGTCACACAAACACACACAGCTGTGTAACACCATTTTAATCTTCACCAACTGTACCGCAGAGAAAGCAGCCCCCACTAGTGCCGCCCTTATTTTATTGTGTTGGACCGGAAAACCTCTCAGCAGCAGCCGCATGATTGTGCACAGATGCCCTGGACTCCGGGTGTGGTTGAACAATTCAAACTAACTTTATGACTCCGGCATAAACTGCATCACTAACGGGCAGGTTGGTGAACTAAACTGTGCGGTCACAACAAACATTAACACACCGCTGTGCAATTACGACCGAAGCGACTCTAACGAGATGGCTATCGGCAACGAGCGTTTGATGAATGCCTGATGAATCCTGTGCCCTCAGGACCAGCGCGCTGCAGCAGACGAGAAAGAGTGGAAACTCGACGAGAGGTGCTGGATGCTACCACTAATCAGCCCCAGAGCTGCAGTATGTGCTCACACAAGTGTCTGAAGCCGGGAACATGTTTGCGTGTGGCGGAAGAATGCAGACTCCATATTAAGTGTTTTTCTGGGACTTGATCCACAGCAGTCGTCTACTACACCTGTTTTCCTTCAGTCGTCCGACCACACTCACGCCCTCCAATGTCTTCTAATCTGATCAGCATGGTGATGGATAATTTACAAGGCACAGATGAGGGACAAAATTACCTTTTCTGCGCTTGTGTGTCTGTCTGGCGCCACTATTAAATAATAAACTTCAGCACATCCCCGTTACAGATTTGGGCTCTGTGATGTCACAGACCCCAATCAGAGCGGCAGCACCGACTCCCCGTTGGGAAAAAACATACCTGTGAGTTTAACAATAACAATTTGACTGTTTTACTGTTTTACTGTTTGACGTGTGTATAAGTAAAAATTAAAAGGAAATTACTTGACACTGACTAGACGTGAATCAGATTTTCGCCCGCTTGCATAACACAGGGTCATGGGGCAGGGGTCAGACCCATACAATGAGGCAGAGTGCAGGACAATGACACCAGTACAATATCTTCTCCCCTCAGGGGTTGCCACAGCGAATCCTGAAGTAGACCTGCTCTGCATGTTTTAGATCAGGGGTGTTCAACCCTTGTCTTGGAGAGCACCTGTCCAGCATGTTTTAGATCAGGAGAGCATTTAAATGCCTCCCACGACGGATCCTGAATCCTGATTCTGGTTCATCCCCTCTCGATCGCCGGTGGCAGTCATGCAGGAACTTGTACAACCATAGTTACTTACAGTGGGGCAAAAAAGTATTTAGTCAGCTACCAATTGTGCAAGTTCTCCCTCTTAAAAAGATGAGAGAGGCCTGTAATTTTCATCATAGATACACTTCAACTATGAGAGTCAGAATGGGGGGAAATTATCCAGGAAATCGAATTGGTAAATTCCTGGGTAAAATAAGTATTTGGTCACCTACAAACAAGCAAGATTTCTGGCTTTCACAGACCTGTAACTTCTTCTTTAAGAGGCTCTTCTGTCCTCCACTCCCTACCTGTATTAATGGTACCTGTTTTAACTAGTTATCAATATAAAAGACACCTGTCCACAACCTCAAACAGTCACACTCCAGACTCCACTATGGCCAAGACCAACGAGCTGTCAAAGGACGTGAGAAAATTGTAGACCTGCACCAGGCTGGGAAGACTGAATCTGCAATAGGTAGCAGCTTGGTGTGAAGAAATCAACTGTGGGAGCAATTATTAGAAAATGGAAAACATACAAGACACTGATAATCTTCCTCGATCTGGGGCTCCACGCAAGATCTCACCCCGTGGGGTAAAAATGATCACAAGAACGGTGAGTAAAAATCCCACAACCACACGGGGGACCTAGTGAATGACCTGCAGAGAGCTGGGACCAACGTAACAAAGGAACCATCAGTAACACACTACGATCACCAGGGACTAAAATTTTGAAGGAGAAAGAAAGCTGAGTTGCATCCGAAGAACATCATACTGTGAAGCATGGGGGTGGAAACATCATGCTTTGGGAATGTTTTTCTCCAAAAGGACCAGGATGACTGATCTGTGTAAGGGAAAGAACGAATGGGGCCATGTATTGTGAGATTTTGAGTGAAAACCTCCTTCCATCAGCAGGGCATTGAAGATGAAACGTGGCTGGGTCTTTCAGCATGACAATGATCCCAAACACACCGCCTGGGCAACGAAGGAGTGGCTTCGTAAGAAACATTTCAAGGTCCTGGAGTGGCCTAGCCAGTCTCCAGATCTCAACCCCATAGAAAATCTTTGGAGGGAGTTGAAAGTCTGTGTTGCCCAGCGACAGCCCCAAAACATCACTGCTCTAGAGGAGATCTGCATGGAGGAATGGACCAAAATACCAGCAACAGTGTGTGAAAACCTTGTGAAGACTTACAGAAAACGTTTGACCACTGTCATTGCCAACAAAGGGTATATAACAAAGTATTGAGAAGAACTTTTTTTATTGACCAAATACTTATTTTCCACTATAATTTGCACATATATTATTTAAAAATCAGACAATGTGATTTTCTGGATTTTTTTTTTTCATTTGATATACCTGTTATGAAAATTACAGGTATGTCTCATCTTTTTACGTGGGAGAACTTGGTGGTGGTGGCTGACTAAATACTTTTTTTGCCCCACTATACGTAACCTCTGTTATAAACATTCTCCACGAGGTAATGACAACCCGTAAAATAATTTGTTAGGACATTAACTATACCAAATATAATATTTTAATATTTCACTCATACGTCTCCATCATTCTTGGTTCCTCCCCATCATCCTAGGTTCCTCCGCATCATCGCAGGTCCCTCCCCATCATCTTAGGTTCCTCCCCATCTTCCTAGGTTCCTCCCCATCATCCTTGTCTCCTCCCTTTCCCTGTCTCTCACTCAACTTTACACCAAGCCGCAACTGCTTCATTGCTGAAGAACTTAACCACAATGCTGCAAAACCAAATAAGGCAGTCATGACTTTTGCCTTTTTTGCATTGTAAAAATGGGTTCAGCATCTTTTCTCATAAACCATGTGGCCACATCAGATGATATTAAGTCTTCATAACTGACGTATACATATGTGTATATGCACAGATGTGAGTATATGTACATGTTGTTATGTCTGTCAAAATTCTCTGTTTCCCGTTAAGAAAGCTCTTCCGTCCGTTGCTTTTTTTCCCAGGTACTTACACATACTTACACCGTATCTTTGTGTCTGTCACATATTGCACATCTTTGCTTACTGTCACATCCACCAAAGATTCATCATACTGTCCTTTTATGATTTTAGTCCACTTGGAAAGAATCATGGTTTCATCTGTTAATATGTTAAAATGTTAGAACAGAGCATCAGAGGGCTGCTTTAAAGGTGTGATATGTTATATGATAACGTTTGTTGCTTTGTTGTCCAGTGTCTCCGGATGCTGACTGTCGTGACTGTCGGCTGCAGCTGTCGTCAGGATGAGCGTCTGAGCAGACTTTGATCCTCTCTGATCTAAATGTAGAACCACCGACTGAAATAACTTGCTGGGTTTCCAACGATCTGATGACTTATGTGATAACAAGGGCAAGAAGCATTAATATATATGCACACAGTTGTTTAAAATAAAAGATTTTCAAAACAAAACCTTTACTGAGCCAATGCTGAGGTGCCAAAAGATGCATTTCTTTGAATGACCACTAGGGGTCGAGTCAAAAAAACAAAAATGAGTCGATGTCCACTGACCTCCATGTTAAAATGTACAGCTTTACAACATGAATAACATACTTGTAGTCAGACATAAAGAAAATGCTTTGGTCTCCATAACAACTGCACATGTGGTGAATCTTTATGTGCCTCATTAGTTAAAATATATAATAAAATCCACATATTTATGAGAGGCAAGGTCTTTTGAGTGGCTACTGGGGCTCATAGCATCTGGCAGGCTACCCGGGGGACAACCACCTGTTCCCAACTGGCTGCCTTGACTTGGGACCTGGAGTGGTCTGGGCCGAGGCTGCTGTCTACACACAGCGGCTGCGGCAGGTTCTGGTGGAGGTTGTTGGGGGCTCCAGCAGTCCTCGTTCAGATGTTGTTTCAGTAGAGACATCTGAAACGAGGATGGAAGGAAACATTCAATCAGAATTAATTTATGAATAGCTAGTTTGTGGTAACTGTGGACCATTTAAGGATTAACTGAGCTCGACTGGAGTCAACTCCTGCCGATAAGACATCAACTGGAGCTCCAAAGGATGGGCTTTACAAAGGAAGACTGTGTTTGACAGGCCTGGGCTTTTTATAGACGTCTACAGAGATGTCCTGGCATGTCTTTACATGCAGGATGTACAAAGGTCTTGCTACCTTCAGGCCTTTCATGATGACATACAAAGTATCTGCATTGTCAGAGGAGGCTATGAAAATGGCACATAAGGGCATGTGCTTAACAGTTCAAAAATGTATTGCTTTTTAATGCCTCATTGGCTTCACGCCTCTCTGTGACCTCATTGTTCTGAAATTGCATTTGATGAAAAGGGAGAAATATCATTTGACATGAGATAGGCTAGCAGCATTTCACAGACAATTAGCTGCGTGGCCACCGAACTGGACTTTCTCACAGCGCAAGTCAAAGGCTCAGATCAAGCATGTTTGGCCCGAACAAATTAGATCCTCTTATAGCTACGCGACTGTGAAATTAATACTAAAAAGACCCCCTTGAAATATCTATTAAAGTGTCTACAATGATACAAAGTTCACTCAATGAAAGAGGTGTAGAGATTTCTGTCGCTCTGCCAGAGTTACCAGCAACTTCAAGGATCACAATCAACTTGCTTTCACAAGAAAAGCAACTCAAATTAAATTAAAATTCAACACTTCTAAACAAGGTCAAAGTTTTTCTGCCTGACTTTAACGCCGACATTAGTGGCCTTTTTAAGAGCAGCCCGGACCGACTGGTCTGTAGCATTGGTCAATGATGTTGTCATGGAAACTCAAAACTTGGGGACAGAGCACACAAGGAAGAAGGGAAGGATGGAGAAGATGGAGTATCTGACTCTGCCCCCTAAAATCAGCACCCATGAACACAGATGTAAATCCATCCCAGAAGTAAAGAAGCTGTTCTTCTTTACGTCTGTTGTGTTTTGACCGTTTAACACAAACGTTTTCCTACTTGGAATATCAGTTTCACTTTCATTTGAAGGGATATCTGACTACTTGTAGAATTCTCACAGCTATAAAAATAAAAAGATAAAAGATTGTTTGAGGAAATTGTGTGAATGTTTGAAAAGACGAAGATATTTTAAAGCTCTGAAAAAGTTGAGCTTTCCCTGGATTTGGTAAGAAAAGATACAAACGTGGACTTACATGACAAAATGTCAGTTCATTATTGTATCTGCAAGCTGGGCAAACTGTTTATTATGAACATCAACATAAAACCAATTAC
The DNA here is from genome assembly GCF_033807715.1 of Cololabis saira. Taxonomy (NCBI): domain Eukaryota; kingdom Metazoa; phylum Chordata; class Actinopteri; order Beloniformes; family Belonidae; genus Cololabis; species Cololabis saira. The sequence goes on from NC_084587.1 coordinate 42,681,351, forward strand.
TGTGTTTGTTTAAATATTTAATACCACCGCCTGGATGCTGTCACTTCATCAGACAGGTGAAACAGTTTCAGACTCTTACAACCTCCATCTTTCCATCTGTCCAACTATCCAACCACACATCTGTCCGTCCATCTATCCAACCATACATCTGTCCGTCCATCTATCCAACCATCCATCTGTCCATCCATCCATCTTTCCAACCATACATCTGTCCATCCATCCATCCATCCATCCATCTGTCCATCCATCCATCCGTCCATCCATCCATCCATCCATCCATCCATCCATCCATCCATCCATCCATCCATCCATCCATCCATCCATCCATCCATCCATCCATCCAACCAACCAACCAACCAACCAACCGTCCGTCCGTCCGTCCGTCCGTCCGTCCTTGGTCGTCAGTATCCACAGTCCTCCATATTTTAGATGTTGCTCTTGTGTAGACCTTGATGACAAAGTGATAGTGATTTGTTTGAACAGGGACATGTCTTAAACATGCACGACAATGGGTCCTGCAAGGACCGGGATTGAAGAATGCTGGTCAAAGCAGTGACATCAAGACCTCCCTCTCAGCGGGTTCTTTCTCCACGTCTTCTTGGGGAGGAGACATTACCAGGCCAGTCAAGAGCTATAACCAATTCAGCATGTCCTGGGTCTCTGCCACCTCATAGGAAGACATCCTGCAGGCTTAACCAGATACCAACATCACCTGAAAGGCTCTTCTCAGCGCTGAGAAACAGAGACTCTGTCAGGGTTTGACACAGTTTTTGAGTTTCAGTTCTGTCCCTCCTGTTTCCCATCTGCCCTGATTGTCTGCACCTGTGTCTCATTATCCCTGGTGTATATCTAGTCTTGTCTTTCCCCTGCTCCCTGTTGGTCCGTACTGTTTGCTCCCTCCATGTCTCCTCGTCTAGTTTTGGATTCCTGTTTTTTGTTCAGCCTTTTTTGATCCTGCACAGCAGCGCTTTTGGTTTTGGTTCAATAAACCCAGTTTTTGGTGAAGTCCTGCTCTCCTGCATTTAGGTCCTCAACACGACCACACCATGACAGACTCTCTTCCAAGACCTTCCTGACTGGTGGCTCACCTTTAGGGGAGAGTCCAGAGGCCCATTTCAGCCAGCTGTTATTGTTAAACTTAAAGTATCCAGCTAGCCATAGAGTCTGAAAACCTTATGTGAGGATCCTGTTCGTGGACTTCAGCTCGGCGTTCAAAACCATCAACACCATCGCTCCTGAAATCCTACACCAGAAGCTCACCCAGCTCACAGTGCCTGCCTCCACCTGGCAGTGCATCACGAGCTTCCTGAGCGACAGGAGGCAGCAGGTGAGGCTGGGGAGCATCACATCCAGCCCCCGGACCATCAGCACTGGCGCCCCCCAGGGGTGCGTCCTCTCGCCACTGCTCTTCTCCCTCTACAGCAACGACTGCACCTCAGGGGAATCTTCTGTGAAACTCGATCGTGACGAAATGTGACGAACATATTAGGGGATTATATCTAGTCTCACAGCTTGAGTGGTATCAAACATGAACTGCTTCTTCATTCATTCACAAGTTGCTTGTGACAGATACAAAACTTCAATGATGTTACCGATGATGACGAAAGTCCAGTTCTACAGGTGACGTCCTGAAATGCTGTAGGTCTGTGGACAAACATTTAATTTATGTTTCATTTTGATTGAGTTCCCTGCAACATTCAACCAGCCACATATGGGCTTATAAAGTAACTTCAGATGTGAAGCAGAGTTTCCTCTGATATTGGGTTCCTGAGTCAAGTTAACAGATGGTCAAATGTGATGAATGCAAAGTGAAAGTCAAGTGGAACCAATGTCTCCCCCTTCTGGTGGTGAGGCTTATTTACAAGCATTTTTGTAACTGATACGTTTTTGTAATACCAAATATACACTCGCCGGCCACTTTATTAGGTACACCTTGCTAGTACTGTGCTGGACCCCCTTTTACCTTCAGAACTGCCTTAATCCTTTGTGGCATAGATTCAACAAGTTAGTGGAAACATTCCACTAGCCTGTGCGAATGGTTTCCTGTTCTTAGCTGACAGGAGTGGCAGCTGGTGTGCTCCTCTGTTGCTGTAGCCCATCCGGTTCAAAGTTCGATGTGATGTGCGTTCAGAGATGTTCTTCTACATACCTAGGTTGTAACGAGTGGTTATTTGAGTTCCTGTTGCTTTTCTATTAGCTCAAACCAGTCTGGCCATTCTGCCTCTACCTCTGGCATCAACAAGGCATTTGGAGTCGTTGGGGCCCCGCCCGCGTGTCCCCTCGGCTGCCACTGGAGAGGGGCGGACCTCGCTGGCGGTGGGTTTCCTCCCGCCCTCATCTCGCCCTCTGTGGGGTTGCTGGTGGCCTGGGTTCCGGGGTCTTCCTTGTCGGCCTCTGGTCTCTCGGGTGGCGGGGTTGCCTCCCCCTCTCCCCCACTATAGATACACTTCAGGTGGAGCTTTGATAGGATTATTACACACACACACACACACACACACACACACACACACACACACACACACACACACACACACACACACACACACACACACACACACACACACACACACACACACACACACACACACACACACACTCACGTACACACACACACACACACACACACACACACACACACACACACACACACATAGCCACACAGACATATACATACACGCACACACACACACACACACACACACATAGACATACACATTGGCTTGTTCACCTGCATGCTTGCTCTGTAGTTTTTGGGGTTAGTTAATCGCGGTAGCCTAGCTCAGACTGTGATTGGATCTCGAGATTTGGGTCGATTGCTGCTCGTGTTTTGGTCGGCTCCGTGTCGGTTTCGTGTTTCGTTTGTGGTTTTTGTTGCAGATTTCCAGTGTTCGACGTGTGCCTCCATGTGTTCTTGCTTCCTGGGTTAGCAGCGGATGTCACCCCCCCCCCCCCCCCCAAAAAAAAAAAAAAAAAAAGCACTGGGTTTGTTTGTGTATATACAGTATATGTATGTGTATGCGTATGTATGCGTATATGTATATATATTAAATATAGTAACAATACACACATATCTATATATATATATATATATATATATATATATATATATATATATATATATATATATATATATATATATATATATATATATATATATATATGCCTTAGGTTTTTACCAGCATGGTATCATCCATTAATATGTGTGCAGACAAGGTAAAAAAAAAAAAAAAGCAAAAAACAAGGCATTTGCACCCACTAAACTGGATGTAAACCCTAGACATGGTTGTGGGGGAGGGCTCTCCAACCCTGGTCCACGTGTTTTAGGTGCTATGCTGCTTCAGCATGGCATGATTTAGTTACATTAAAGAAATGCTTAGACCTTGATGAAAAGCTGGTGACCACCAGAAATTACAACAACATGCAGGACACCAGCCCTGGAGAACCAGGATTCCCTCCCCCGATTTAGATATGTGGCACTTAGCACACTACTAATAGACTGCTGATGTTTTTCCCTTTTTTGCACTTTCTGCATTTCGTGCGTTTTTTCAGTGAGTACAATAAAAAACCGAAGGAGTCACGTGATCTCAGAGAAACCGGGCTTCGCTTGTCTTTGGTCATTCAAACGATAAGAGCCCTGATGCAGGCTTTTTTGGGATACGCCCTCTTTCTTGGACACAGGCCTCAGGGCTTCAGTGTCAGATCTTTGGACGGATTTGATCAAAATGAATGTAACGGTAGCCGAATACTAGTTAGCATCATAGGTTAGCTAAGACAGCCAAGGTAAGTAAGCTAACTTTTGTTAACCGATGTAAGGTGGGTGCGTTCCAGCAGACCTCCAGACCTGCTTGAGTTGTGTTGGATCAGAGCCTGGAACCATGGTGCTGTGCAGGAAGGGGAAAAACAAAACAACTGAAAACCTGTGGGTGACATCACAGGGGGTTGTCCAGTTCCTATTATACAGTCTGTGGTTTGGATTCAGTATTAAACCTAAAAAAATAAATAAGTCACTTAATAAGTGAACCCAGAGGAAGGTTGTTAGACTCTTTGTCCTCTACTTCATATTATGCTGCCATTCACCTCTTACTAACTAACTCTAACTAACTAGGATTTTTGGAGCAAACATTATAATTTGGATTTAATTCATTTTCTATGCAGAAATAAAAATAAATCAACTATTTAATTTGAATACATAACAAATTAAGGTCTCCAGCCGTTTAAAAGAAGTAATTAAAAACTTGCCCAAAGCACTCCATTTAAATGATGTATACATTAATGTCTCATTAATTTCTCCTAAATTATAATCCAGTGTGCAATAATGTGTTTCTGAAGTTGACCGATGGTCTGTGAATGCTCAAAGCACAGCATTGATCAACCCATGTTGAACACATGCTGAACTCATATGCAGAACATTTGAAAATGCACACTCTTTCACTTCTGAGCCTATCACAGCATGAATTCATATAATCTGGTCCTCACCAGGGGCCTCATGTGCAAAGCGTGCGCCTCACAAAAAAATGTGCGTATGCCACTTTCTATGCTCACAGTCCGATGTTCAAAAAGTGACTTGAATGTGAAAAGTTGGGGTCCCTCATGTACACAACAAGGCTGGCGAATGCACATTTCTGAGGTTTTGTCCGTCGGCGACACTCACTGGTGATGCAGTGAAGTCCAGAATATGAGGAAAGGTGACATCACCAATAAATTCACAACCACACGTGAAGGACACAACCGTCCCCACATCACCAAATAAGTTACACACGAGTGGAATTGCAACAATGTCACAATTAACTAATGTCACTAATTAATTAATCGGTACACACCTGTATCATGTCGCAACTTAAAGGAGCATGAGGCTCCTTTTAAGAAATGAGACTCTCTAGCGCCACCCTTCACCACGACGGCCGTCGGGGGTACTGCAGCCAACAGCAAAGCCGGCACGGGAGAACTGGGAGAACGCGCATGCAGCGTCATGTGATGTCACATCCGCAGCCCAGCGCGGGAAATTTGGGCCCGAATTGCAGCACATTTTGCAGCACACAGCCTGTTCAAGGCAGCGGAGAGATACGCTAGAGGGCTCATTCTTTTTGGTTTGGAACGCTTCATCTGAGATTATTACTAGAAAACTTAAAACGTATACGAATTTTTTTCATAAATCCTGCCTCAATCCTGCCTCAAGCTCCTTTAAAGAAAAGTCTCTTGGCGCCATGGCCGAAACCGAACAGGAAGTCGGCCATTTTGGATTAATCGTGTAATTTTGGCAGTATTTATGCCATTCCTTCGGCAGTTAATACGGCCCGAACCGTAACGTGCACCCAGGTGTGTTATACATCCAAATGTGCGTCTCCATCCTGCGACGACACGCATTACTTTTCTCAATCAAAAGCGTTACCGTGGCGACGCTAGATGCCAAAAAGCGCGCCCCCCCCTTCATCTGATTGGTCCATACAGAAAAAACTTTGTGCCTCAAGCCCCACAATACGGTTTGACGTACATCCACGAAAATCGGTACACACCTGTTCCCCAAAAGTCACCAAATTTTGCACGCAAGCCAGCCCTGGCGATTAATTTGATATTTCATGGTTTGCATTAATGGACGTGGCCTAATGGCTCTGTAGCACCCTCTAGAAAACTTCGTGCCTCAAGCCCCACAATACGATTTGACGTACATGCACGAAAATTGGTATACACCTGTATCATGTCGCAACTTAAAGAAAAGTATCTTGGCGCCATGGCCGAAACCGAACAGGAAGTTGTCCATAATCCACGATTATGAATTAATCGTGTAATTTTGGCGCAATTTACGCCATTCCTTCGGCAGTTAATGCGGCCCGAACCGTAACGTGCACCCAGGTGTGTTATACATCAAAATGTGCGTCTCGATCCTGCGACGATGTGCATTACTTTTTTCATTCAAAAGCGTTACCGTGGCGACGATAGATGCCAAAAAGCGCACCCCCCCTTCATCTGATTGGTCCGTATTTGATAGTTCCTACTTTCTGCCATAACTTTTGAATGGTTTGATATAAAGAGTCGTGGGTGGTGTCATCGGACTCGGTTTTGAGTTCTTGAACATAATTGGTGCAAATTAGCCCCGCCCCTTCATCTGATTGGTCAATATTTGATAGTCCCTATTCTCTGCCATAACTTTTGAACGGGTTGTGATAAAGACATGTGGGTGGTGTCATCGGACTCGGTTTTGACTACTTCACCTTAATTGGTGCAAATTAGCCCTGCCCCTTCTTCTGATTGGTTGATATGTGATAGTACCTATTTTTTGCTATAACTTTTGAATGGTTTGACATAGATAGTCGTGGGTGGTGTCATCTAACTCGGTTTTGAGTACTTGACCTTCATTGGCATGAATTAGCCCCGCCCCTTCTTCTGATTGGTCGATATGTGATAGTTCCAATTTTCTGCAATAACTTTGAATGGTTTGACACAAAGACTCGTGGGTGGTGTCATCGGACTCAGTTTTGAGTCCTTGAACATAATTGGTGCAAATTAGCCCCGCCCCTTCATCTGATTGGTCGATGTCTGATAGTTCCTACTTTCTGCCATAACTATTGAATGGTTTGATATAGAGAGTCGTGGCTGGTGTCATCCGCCTAATGTCCAGGCCTGAAGACATCTACTTGCAAGTCATACAAGCGCTTCCACTGCAGCACACCTGAACGGGCCAAAGGGTGCATCTTTCATCGCTGCTTGCAGCTTTAATTTGATATATTGATTGTTTCCCTGGGACATAACCAGCATGACCATGGCTTTCTGGTGCTGCCAGACGTTTGTGGTGTTACTACAGCTGCAGGAGGGAGACCCTGGTCCGACTTTAGAGGGTGGAGGCTCCTTCATGTCAAAGAGCAGTCCAGCCAGTCTCTGCTTTTCCACGTATCGACGCCATCAAGACGAAGGTATTGTTGTCACTTAACATCACTTGGCTGCGCGTTCTGACTCAGGTCTGACTGCTGGACCGTCCCTGTTGTGGACTGATTCCCCCCCCCCCCACTACACCCTCTGATTCCCCCCCCCCACTACACCCTCTGTTAGTAACTCCCAAGGTGGGACAAGAAGGACACAAAACAACAATAAAACAGAACAAAGTGTCACGATAAAGCAGATAAAACACTGTGAAGTAACTGAGTGAAGGAGTTCCTGCGATAAAGAGGCCAGATGAGATCCGGACCAGCTGTTCATGGATTTGAGGGGAAGAGCAGGAAAAGGGGACTTCATGGATGGGGCCTGAAGAAATACAATATCCCAATATCCCATAAATGTGACTGAATCTGCTCAAATTAATATTTTTAGGTCAAATCACAGTCTGGCCAACAGTCTGACCAACAGTCTGACCAATAGTCAAACCAGCAGTCTGACCAGGCCTGGATCACTACAAGACCAAGCAGAATAGCAGACATCTCATCCCAGCCCTGTGCCGGGGCTTCCACCCTGGCTTATACTTCAAACCATCCCATATTATGTTTTAGAAGGAGTACCTTTTCAATGATGCACAGTGGATTCAAGTATGTGTGGTCCATCATAGTTCTGACAAAAGCATCATGTCAAAGTGTGTCCATATTTACATAAACAGCATGTCTGTTGTTTTTTCTTTTTTTTATAGATGGATAAAATACTCTTTTTTTTGTCTGCATATATATTAATGGTTAATACCAAGTTGGTAAAAACCTAAGGCATATATATATGCCTTAGGTTATCATATATCATATATCATATATATTTTAATATATCACATTTTTGTTCATTTGATTAAAATCTTTGTTTAGTACATTTTTGTGTTATGTTCTCATGAATAGTGCAGAAACGGTGAACGATGGACACTTCCACACTGTGGAGCTAGTGACGTTTAATCAGATGGTAAACCTGTTGGTGGACGGAGCAGAGCCGCCGACGCTGGACAGCCAGGGTCCAAGGCCAGCCAGCTGCAGGGGAGACCCCCCCTGTATGTGGGAGGTAGGGCTGGGCTGTGGGGCCTCTGACACCTCCATGCAGACGGACACATCTCTGCTACTGACCAGCAGTCTGACTAACGGTCTGTCTCCATCATCATTAACAACATCATTGCACTTCTGACAGGTAAACAGACAAGTCCAGTGTTTTCTTCACTTTAAAGTAGTGTAGCACCCCATCTCCTCCAGCTATCTCCTCCTTTCGTCTCCTCCCTCCATCTTCTAATCTCATCTTGAAACACTAGGGACTCTTTCATGAAAAATTCATCTTTTCTCATGGAGCATTTAGCCTGTCTCAGAGTTCAAGTTCTCTACATCGTAAAAACATCGGGTCCAGGCCTCACGAAGAGGCAGGAGGTGAGGGGAGCTCAGGATAAGAAAGACACGTCCAGCATGTTCTGGGTGAAGCATCAAATCAGTCCTGTTTGCTCTGCGATTATTGGCCTTTTTCCAGTTATTAATTTTGCTGAAGGAGGCAGACAGAATGAAGCTCAGAGGGATTTCAGTTCATGTATTTGGGGACAGTCGGGTGGATGAATGAGAGATATGTTGGCTCTTCCAATCATTGTGGAGAAATGCAGAGGGACGAATCTATTGTCGGAAGGGGAATGAGAAATAGAATAACAAAAGCCCCGCAAAGCCGTCGTCACAGCGTCTGCATGATCGTCTCCACTTAGCCATGGGCCAGCACACACACTCTGCAGACAATTAACAGCGCTGGATCCAACCAACCTACAATGGTACAATGGTGTGCACACAATGGTACAACACATTCCCCCCTTAAGCTTTTATGCTGTTGTTAGCTGGGGGGAAAAAAACTGAAAGGAAAAAAATATGAAATCAGTCATGAAATCATCATGTAGTGCTGTAAAATAAATTATTTTGCAAAGTGCCCCAACTGATGATGTGAGCTCCCTGCAAGGGGAATTCATTAATACTCTGAGAGGAGGGGATCCCTGAGAGGATTATTAAACGTGTGTGTGTGTGTGTGTGTGTGTGTATATATATATATATATATATATATATACATACATGTAGAGTAACGTCTTCAAAAGTGTTATGGGATATCAATTTCATGTAAGACAGAGTGGATAGTGGCTCATCTGCAATGCAGAGTACTGAAGTTGGAGTTTGTGGGAACGATTTCAACTTCTCTGTCCAACAAAACCCCAGAGGTTCTGTAGATGATTTTATGAGGCTGTTATGCATAATGCATAATGCCAACACATTAACCAAAATTATCCACTCACAGCTGCAAAGCTCAAAAAAAATTCTCCAACTTCTATTGGATTGAAAAGTTTTATCCGAGCAGAGAGATTTTAGTACAACGGTGGTAACCTCGAGCCAAAGCAATTAATGTTGGGAGGGCGGCGTGTTGGCGGCCTCTCCAGAAGCTCCTGTCAGATGATGTTTAGATTTGACCAGCTGAAATGCAAAGTCCGTGACAGGAAAAGATGAAAAGATTCTTGGCTATTTAACTGATGGAGGTTGAACTCAAATTAAATTCGGTAACTTGCCAGAGCTTCTTCTCTGCAGTTTTTAAAATAAAGAAACACAAATCTCTTAGGTTTCAGTAAACGTTTGTCTCTTAAAGCAAAGCGCCCACCAGGTCCATCTTGTGGCGACGGTTGCAGTCTGAGCAACAGAAAAGGCTCTCTTTCATATAAAGGCTCTGAGCTTCAGTTTGCCAGGTTTGTCCCTGTTGTTGGCAAAAACCAGAAAAGGAACCTTGGACCCCTGTCCCAGTCGTCGGGTGCAACAACTGCGTCATCGCTTACAGCGCAGGGTTGCACGTCATTTAGATCGCAGAGATACAGTAAACATCACACCCGAAGTGACTCAGGAAAGTAATGATAGAAGACAAAACCAGAGTCGTAATCCTGGACAGTCGAAAGTGAGCTACGTGCACACAGAGGAACCCAAAAAAGTTAACTCGTGGTGCTTGAAATCCATCTAAAAAAACAGTGGTGTTCAGAGTCCTAGAGCAGGAGCAACAAACCTAAAACTGTGGAATAAAGCAGATGATATCAGTTTTTATCCTTGTCAGGATTAATGTAGGAGTTCAGGAGGCAGGAGGGCTTTACAAAGCCTGCTTATTGTATAAAAGGTCACTGCCCAACCCAGGATGTTCACAAACCCACAAATCCAAACCAGCAGGAGAGCAGCACAGTTGGGAAACAGAGGAACATCCTGAGGGACAAGCAATAGGGCAGAAACACCACAAACAACCCGGGTTTTACCAGGAACCGAGCTCAACAAAGCTGGGCTCTCTGCAGGTGAGCTGCTGCTTTGATGGGACATCCTCGGACATGGACAGCAGGGACGAATCAGGAGAACTTCCTTCGGGGGACGCCTTGCCGTCTTTCTAGTTCAGACGTGTACTTGATGGCATCACAGCTGGTTAACCCGTTAACACAAATTCAAAAAGACTATTCAGTTGAGATAAAACCTCCTGGCCCAGAAGAACACAGGTACAGTAGGCAAAAGGGGATTTTAAAAAACGTACGTACGTTGAAGAGGTCATGAAATAATTTAAGTGCACCAGTAAAGGGAGAAAAGCCAGTTAAAACTTACAAGAGCAGAGCATATAAATTAAGACATAATGAAATAATTTAAGACCAGTAAATTATAAAGCTTTTTAGTTAAAATCAGGGCCGTTCCTGACCCATTTGGCGCCCTAGGCAAAATATTTGCTGGCGCCCCCCCACCCCATTCGCGTCCTGTCCCGTCCCGTCCCGTCCACTACCACCACACACGCACGCACGCACGCACGCCAAAAATGCCACAGATCAGCTCTCTGACACACAACCACAGCACTCAGGTGACACGGTCAGAACCATTCACATGAGGTTTCAGCACTATGGATTTACATATCATTATGTCAAACCTAACTATAACCCTAATGCAGACTTTAAAATATAAGTATCAAACTGGAGATAAAAATCTAATGACATCCAGTGATGTCTATGGAAGCTCATTTCAGCCAGTAAAAGAAAAAAATAAGATGAAATCTTAGCCTTAAAAATAAAAATATCCCCACGGTAAGTCATAATTATGACATAAAAAGTCATAATTTCAACTTTTTATCTCATAATTATGACTTTCTATCTCATAATTTCGACTTTCTATCTCATAATTTCGACTTTCTATCTCATAATTTCGACTTTCTATCTCATAATTATGACTTTCTATCTCGTAATTTGTTTCGACTTTATATCTCATAATTTCGACTTTATATCTCATAATTTCGAATTTCTATCTCATAATTATGACTTTATATCTCATAATTATGACTTTATATCTCATAATTATGACTTTATATCTCATAATTATGACTTTCTATCTCATAATTATGACTTTCTATCTCATAATTATGACTTATCGTGGGGATATTTTTATTTTTAAGGCTAAGTTTTCATCTTAGCCATAGATGTCGGATTCACTGAGTAGATCAATTCAGACACGTGTGTTCAACCTACACGACAACAGTTTACAATGTGCAACGACATGTATTTAACACAATCAGACACGGCGGTCAAACAGCAACAAACAATATAGGAAAGGCCTGATATTCAGCGTCATGACAATGTTATCAGAAATAATTAATATTATGACAGCTTACCAATGATGGTTTCATCCAGGGTTGGGCAGAAAACCACAACAAAACATATTTCCATCCACATCAAAACATATTTCCTGCTTTAAGGCTCCTTCTGATACGACAACTGGCTAAAGGCTGATTTATGGTTCTGCGTTACAGCAACGCAGAGCTACGGCGTAGTGGGTGGGGGAGGGGGCGCCGCACGCGAGTGAGTTGAGGTGAGGGACCGCAGCAAAATTAATTGTGGCTGCCAGAGAGGCAGAAGGATGCAGCCAGGCAGAAATTAAAATTTGAAAAACGATTTCATTATTATTTAAAGACTTTTGGCTATATATGTACTGTTGTATTTTAGTATATTCATTTCTAATTTTTCAAAAGTTTATTTAAAAAAAAAAAAAAAAAAAAAAAAACAGCTGGTTGCATGGCGCCCCCTGGCATGCTGGCGCCCCTAGCATTTGCCTAACCTGCCCTATGGGCGGCACGGCCCTGGTTAAAATCATTCAGTGTCTCAGACTTGTTTATGTGCAGCTTTAATGAGTGTTAATTACTTTAACCTTCATATGGAAATTCAAAGAGAAAACCACACAGATGTGGAACATATCAGAGCTAAAGGAGGTGTTGCAAAGAAAAGACGTTTGGCACCTTTACACGTGTGGGAAGGTTTCTAAATGCATCTCAAATGTCATGACATTTTGAAGAATGCTTTCATGCTCTTTTCCAGGCAGTTAGATGATGGTACGATTACAGGGTGATTAATTTATCTTAGTGCAACGACTGTAAACAGTGTTAATAGGAACCAACGTGCTAAAAGACACAACTCATGCAATGAACCACTACAGAAAATCTGTTTAATGGTTTATAAAAAATGTACGCAGGGTTTACGCGTCAACATCAAACTGTGTGTCTGGTTGTCTGATCAGTCACATCAGGGCCCCACAGGGAACTGTGCTGTCCCCCTTCTCTTCTTCACCACATACACATCAGATTTTAGGTACTGCCCTGAGTTGCGTCATCTACAGAAATTCTTTGATGACACGGCCATCTTGAGGTCTGCGAAGGGAGGAAAGGAGGCTGAGTAACAGGGACCTGGTCGACCGCTTTGTGGAGTGGTGTGTGGAGAACCGCCTGCAGCCGAACGTGGCGAAGACAAAGGAGATGGTGGTGGACTGAGCCTGCTTTACTTCTTAATCAGAATCAGAATCAGAATCATCAATCATTAAGGAGGCATTAAGGAGGCCCGGGTCCTTTCACGTCTGCAATGGATGTTTTACCAGTCTGTTGTGGCGAGCACCATTTTTGCTGCCGTGTCCTGGGGTGCATCAAGGCAAAGGACACCAATGAGCTAATAAAAAAGGCTTTTAATTTCAAAAGTTTCTGTTGTCACCAACCCATTCCTCCCTGTCGGCTTCCCCATGTTGCTCACACAGGTTGTGTAGCACACACCAAGGAATACGACTTAAAGTCATTGGCCACGGTTACATGATGTTTTTTAATTCGGAATTAATTATTCCGAACGAAATAATTCCGAATTAAACTACTTTCCTTTGAATTTACATGGAAATAGTAATTCCAAATTGGGGTTAACATGGAAAACACGTTTGACCGGCTTTATCCAATTTCGCTTTTGGTCTGGGGTTTGGGAAAGGTTATGATTGGATAGGGGGGCGGACCGGAAATTACGTCTACCGGAAATTACGTCTACCGGAAGAAAAACAAACTACGCTACAACTTTGAAAAGCTCACAATTTTTATGTTTCCTACCATCTGTTCTTTTAATTATTTCCAGGTCCTCCAAGCTATTTATTAAATAAATCGTCTCTGCTCTTGACCACCGTTTACTGTGTGCTGCCATCTTGAAACTTTGTTTCGAAAACAAGCCCAGCGCGGAACGAGCATGCGCAGAAAGACCGGAATTAATTTAAAGTGGAATGAGTGTATACATGATAGCGGAATTATTCTTTTTGGATTTGAAATTGAAATAAACCAGCCACTTACTGGCTGGTTTCTAGGGGACATCTAAGAAGGCATCGTCACTTTTCTTCCAAAGGCGCTCTCCACAACCACCCAGGTTCTGCTGAGTTTGATGTTATACTGTAACTGCTGCTCAGGGAGGCACGCACTGTCTGCAAAAGGTTTCATCACCCAGCTCCTTTGGCAATATGCAGCATCACCCAAAATGTAGTAACCCATGTTGAGGCCACCAATGGTTTTACGCTGGCCAAGCAACAGCATCCCTTGACCCATGACCATCCCCCACAGTCCTGACTGGCTCAAAACTCTGGCATCGTGCACACTGCCAGGGAGTCCAGCGAACACATTCCAAAACTACCCTTTACCATCAACCACTGCCTGCAGCACAATAGAGTTGTTCTGTGATCCCTTAGTGGTGCCAATATAGGTATGTGAAAACCCTCTACGGCATCCACACATTGTGGCAATCCCCATCTGTGCTCAAAGTAGATGGCCAGCTCCTGGAGTGTTTCAGCATCAGGCAAAAACTTGCAGACAGTTGAACGGTTTACCCCAAACAGAAGGGCAATGCTGCAGTAGTCTGAATTGGTTGCAAGCTTCCAGATGGTGACAGCAACCCTTTGTTGGAGGGGAACGCACAAACGAAAGCTTGTGTTCCGCTTCTGCAATTCCAGTCCCGGTCGATTGCAGAGATACTAAAAGGTTTCCTGTGACATTGTGAAGTTCTGTATCCATTGTTTGTTTGAGAAAGTCGGCTACAACATATGTCACTCTCTCTCTCGTGAGCCCAAACAGACGTTGAGGCACGTCTCATTAGCGGCAGGAGAGTCTTTAACATGAGTATAATGCACAAAATTACAGTTAGGTCCGTGGCAACAACACTTGATCAGAACAAATTCGATTATCTATCTATCTATCTATCTATCTATCTATCTATCTATCTATCTATCTATCTATCTATCTGTCTGTCTGTCTGTCTGTCTGTCTGTCTGTCTGTCTGTCTGTCTGTCTGTCTGTCTGTCTGTCTGTCTGTCTGTCTGTCTGTCTGTCTGTCTGTCTGTCTGTCTGTCTGTCTGTCTGTCTGTCTGTCTGTCTGTCTGTCTGTCTGTCTGTCTGTCTGTCTGTCTGTCTATCTATCTATCTATCTATCTATCTATCTATCTATCTATCTATCTATCTATCTATCTATCTATCTAGAAGACCACTGACCCCACAGGGGTCCAAGCTTTCTGACACTGGACAGCACATTTGTCAGATATATATATGATGTAATTCTAAGATTTTCTCTACTTTTGTTTCAGGCCGTGTCCTGCATGTTTTAGAGGTTTTTCTGCTTCAAGACACCATCATACCAATAGCTGGGTCACCAACAGATTTGATATCAAGCTGATGATGACTATTAATTTTGTTTGTTGTGTTGTTGGAGGGAAATATCTAAAAAAGGGGTGGCCAACCAGCGGCTCTTGCGATTTTATTTGATAGGTGCTGTGAAGTGGTTAGGGTTAGTGAAGTGGGGGCAAAATATGCCGCGACTGGAATCAAACCCACATCGCTGTACAGGGGAAGGTGTTCATAAGTTGCCTGCTCAACCTGTTGAGCTACTGTATACGGGCGCACGCTCATATTTCTGACGGAAATAACTTGGAGGGAAAAAAATCCACTCTTAAAATGGCACGGAAAAAATGCACGGCCAAACGAAAATATGAAGATAAACACAGGATGTTTTTAACAGAGTGAGAAAGTTTAATATATATACTACCTGTTTGAGCCACTGCCGTCAGGAAGACGGTACAGGGCCATCAAATCCAGGACTAACAGACTGAAAAACAGTTTTTTCCCAACCGCTGTCAGAGCCATAAATGCCTCAACTGAATAATGTGCAATATTTTTATACCACCATCAAATGCAACTGCACATTCTACACTACCATCATTCGCAACTGCACTACCTCTGTGTAATATATCTATACATGGGTAATAATATCCACTTGCACACTTACCTTCATGTTAGCGTCAAACATTCTGTAAATCTGTATATTGTTTTCATATTGTTTTTATATTGTTTTCATATTGTTTTATATATTTATTGTTAATATTGCACTCTGTTTTTTGTTGTACTGAAGGCCTGCACCTTACTTTTCGTTGTGCTTGTTGCAATGACAATAAAGAGAATCTTGAAAATATAAATTAAATATTAATATTTAAGCAATACATCACGACAGGCCGTGCTATACGCTCATTATATCACAGCTGAGGGACGGTTACCAATAATGTAAATATGAAAGAGGAATACACAATCTATTTTATGTAGTTTTTAATTAATCAGAAATACATATTATCCAGTAAAAATAGCCCCACTGTGGAAAAGAAACTGGGGCGGCAGTAGCTCAGGTGGTAGAGCGGGTCGTCCAATGATCGGAAGGTCGGCGGTTCGAATCCCGTTCTGTCCCAGTTTGCTGTCGTAGTGTCCTTGGGCAAGACACCTTACCCACCTTGCCCCGTGTGAATGTGTATGAATCTGTGTGAATGTTGGTGGTGGTCGGAGGGGCCGTTAGGCGCGATATGGCAGCCACGCTTCCATCAGTCTGCCCCAGGGCAGCTGTGGCTACAATGTAGTTTACCACCACCGGAGAGAATGTGTATGAATGAATAATGATTTCTGTAAAGCGCTCTGGGTGCCTAGAAGGGCGCTATATAAATCCAATCATTATTATTATTATTATTATAAAAAATAGTCCCATCTCTCCAGATGTCAGCTCTGCATGTCGTCTTTTGCTCGTCTTTTTTTTCGACAGGCACTCGTCAATCCATTCATCCATCGTTAGCCCTCCCCGGAGATCAGAGTTTACTGTGAACATGCAAAATTAATTGTTAACGAAAATTTAAAAAAATTACTTAATTACCTACTACTTACGTAGCCCTTGGGGTTGGGGGTTGGCTTGGGGGGTCTGGGGCGCGGGCCTTTGGTGGCCCCTGGGGGACGGTGGGTGGGGCCGTGGGGCCCTGTCCCTAGCCGGTGGGGGCCTTGGGGGCCTATGGGGGGGTTACCTCATGGCGGTGGGGGGGTGGCTAGGGGGGGCTCGGGCGGGGGGCGGTGGCTAGGGCGTCTCCGGGTCGATTGCTGTTCGTGTTTTGGTCGGCTCCGTGTCGGTTTTGTGTTTTGTTTGTGGTTTTTTGTTGCAGATTTCCAGTGCTTGACGTGTGTCTCCGTGTGTTCCTGGTTCCTGGATTGGCAGTGGATGTCGTCACCCAAAATCACTGGGTTTGTATGTGTATATTTATGTATGTGTATGCATATGTATGCGTATATATATGTATATATATTTAATATAGTAATAATGCACATATATATGCCTTTGGTTTCTACCGTCATGGTATCAATCATTAATATGTGTGCAGACAAGGTAAAAAAAAAAGAAAAAAAATTACTTTAACACCAGGTACTTTTTGCTACCTGCTGTAACCATCAAAAATATGTAACAGTTGGTTGTTGTCCATCATGATACTGTTGGACCACCGTCCATATGATTATGAATTCATAACTAACTAATTGATTGGGTGAACATTTCCGGCTCTTGAACCAAGTAAAGGGCCGAAGCCAAGCCAAAGTTTATGACCCCCGCTGCATGGCTCCAGACCAGAGAACAGACTCCCTGAGGTTTATGACACCTGGGGGGGGTCAGACAAAGTGTAGCCCCCACAAAACCAGCAGAGTTCCTGCCAGACCTGGGGGGGGAACAAAGGAAAAGACAACGCAAAGGGACCAGAGAACAGACCCCCTGGGGTTACGACACCAGGGTGGGTCAGACGCAGTGGAGCCCCCAGGAAACCAGCGGGGGTCCTGCGAGTCCTGAAGGGGGGGGGGACTGTCCCTTACAGTAAAACCGCCCCCAAGCCCAAAAGCGGCGAGCACCCAATCACTGGCCAGGGGCTGGTGACGTCACCGCAGCCCGCGGAGCTCAAACTCCCGTTCCTGCCCAGCGCTCACTCTCTCTCCCTCAGCCAGCGGACTGAACAAGACGTGCCTGCCGACCAAGGCAGCCGTGGCCGCATCTACCCATTTATTCCTGAGAGCTGCGACGGGACGGGGGGGACGGGGGGAGCTGCTTTGAGCCTGGATTGTCCCGCGGAGCGTATGACCCGTTACCACGGAGCGCACTGCGCTCCCGACTTTCTCTCCATCTAATTTCTCTCTCCGCTCTAAGTTTCTCTCCCGAGGAGAGCCTCATCCTCCGGTCAGCCTGCCAGCTCAGCCCGAGAAGCACCCAGCCACCTGTGTCCGTGAGGCCCACGCGCTCATCAGCCCGGACGGGAGCCCGCACGTCCGACGAGTGGACCAGACCCCACGCGCACCGAGACGCCGTGATAGGCCCCGTTGACCAGGGCGGGACCGCCCGGCTGCTGCACGCTGCACCCCTGTCTTTTTATTTCAGAGTCGAAGGAGAAGAGAGAGAAACGAGAGACTGCTTGGACTGAAAGCTCCGAGTAAAGAACCCTGGCAGAACCCTGATCAGCACCGACAGAACCCGCAGCCCAGATCCAGAATCCAGAGGAGACGTGAGGCTGTGTTTGGGCGTCATTTAGAACGGTGTAAAGCTGAATTTATGTTTAATGAGATTACTGTATGCGTATTACTGTACATTATCATTATTGTGTTCATTATTGCGGCGACATCTTCCGCCAGTTACGTTTAAAGAGGGCTCCGCCATCTTTAAATACCGCAACCATCTTTGGCAGCCAGGTTTTGAACCGTAGACGTTCGTTGATATCATGTTTACTATTGCTTTGATTCCTTTTACCTTCCATGCATTTAACGTTTAAGTTTCATTTCATTTTGTTTTGTTGTGGTTTTTCCTGTTAGTTTAACGGTTCTATGTTTACGTAGTGTGCCATCAGGACTTATTTGGGGTGTTACGTTACCATCTTTTGACATCTATATGTAAATAAATTGTGATTGATTTTTAATGAGTTTGTGTGTTGTTTCATACAAGTTTGGTCACAGTTGATTGTTTTGACAGAGTCAGTGCTCGGATCTCACCCTTCAATTGTTATTCTGTAAGTGATAGTAAGACTTACTGTTCTGCAGAATAATCCTAAACTCTTGAGACTGATTTTCTGCTGTTAAAAGTTATCATTTCCCTGTATTAAGGCCCAGGGTGGTGCCCCATACGAGAATTATTATCATTTTGATAATTCAATTTGATAAATAGTCGACTTTATTAATTATTAATAATTCTTGAATAAAATTATTAATAACCTTCGATAACTGGACAGCCGAGCCCCTCTGTGTTGCACAACAATACATTGTTGCTTTCCTGACGCGGAATGGTATGCTGTGATAAGGCTTTAGAATAGAAGCTGTGGTGTATAAGATAAGATAAGATTATCCTTTATTTCTCCCTCAATGGGGAAATTCACTTTGTGCAGCAGCGGTACACTCAACACACACATGCAGGGAAAGGGTAAAAAAAAGTTTAAAAAAATATAATTATGAAATATAAACAGTATACTGTATACATTGGAATGAAAATTAAAATGCTCATTATACTACAGGTTAACAACCAATCAGATTGCAGGATTTCACCTTTCCATTTTATAATGGTATTTTAATGTATCAGAGAGAGCAGGGAGTGAGGGATGGGGCAGTTGATGTGTGCATGTGAACGATGTGGTGCTTTGCAGTAACACAGTAACCAATTGTGGCTCTTAGCCTCTGACTGGTTGGCCACCCCTGATCTAAAACATGCAGGACAACGGCCCTCGATGACCAGGGTTCCCCACTCTTGTTTTAGATGTTTCTCTGCTCCAACACACCTAATTCAAATATATGGATCACCACCAGCTCAACATCAAGGTCTGTGTAAGTTTGTTAAGGACACATTCATTTGAACCAGGCGTGTTGGCAGAGGAAAATATCTCCAAGGTGCAAAAACATTGGTACATAAGAACATCCAGTACGAAAATCAATCCGTTTTACCATCTGTTTATTATTTGGTTTTGACCATATTCAGGTAGCTGGCTCTCAGAAAATGGCTCTCAGTTGGTCTTTTGTTGATTATTCTATAACTTCTGATCGGGTCAGGATCTTTTTTTTCTTTTTTGCAAAGAGTAAAGTGCCAAAGAGTGAGAAGAGAAATTTTTGATTTGCTCAGTCTTTCAATCGTCCTCTTGGGAACTTTACTGCCAGAATCCCCAAAGACACCCCAGGTAGAATAAGACACAAACAAGAATTATTAAAACGAAATTAAAAACTGACACTGCAAAATCTGAAACAGATAAAAAGCTACTCCTTGTTGTAAATGTAAATTCTGATTATCGCTGAGTCTTCTTCGACCTTTGCTGAGTGAGCAGAAACAGAAGATAAAATGAGACACGTTTTTGTTGTTTCATGCCCTCTAAAACGTCTGAGAGAGGCAACAATCCCAGGAAGCACACCAAACTACAAAACTTAAAAATATAAAAGTACAGGGAAATAAAACCAGTTACCTGTGTCCTCTTCATGAATGTTTTCCAACCATCTCCTCTGCTCTTCTTCTTCATCCATTTCGCTTTCATAGTGTTTCTTGTCCAGGACAACCTACTCAAAAATAGGCGAAGCTCACACGCTGACGATAAACACACACTAAATCTCAAGTCTTTAGTTTTCTGGTTTGCTGAATGAAAGAGGGCCATATGCTCATCTTTCTTTTAAGATAATTTAAATCATTCACATCCATGAAGAATTCCAGTCATAAAATACTAAATCACACTCTTTCTCACTGTCCATAGTTTCATGGAAATGTGATCTTTTTGTTGTTTTGTGCCGAATGTGCGTCCATCACTCTCCTTCTCTACCGCTGAAACCTTGATCCACGCCTTCATCACCTCAAGACTCGACTACTGCAACAGCATCCTCTACGGTTCAACTTCCAAGGTCCTCAATAAACTCCAATATATTCAAAACTCTGCCGCCCGCCTGCTCACCCACACCCGCTCCCGTGACCACATCACCCCAGTCCTCCAGAAGCTCCACTGGCTCCCCATCCCTCAACGGATCCACTTCAAAATCCTTCTCCTCACCCACAAAGCTCTCCACAACCAGGCCCCCTGCTACCTCACCGACCTGCTCCACCGCCACACTCCCTCCCGCAGCCTCCGCTCCTCTGACGCCAACCTCCTGTCCCTTCCTGTCAGAACCAAGCACCGGACCTGGGGCGACAGAGCCTTCTCCATTGCTGCTCCCACCCTCTGGATCTCCCTCCCCAAAAACATCTGTGACTGTACAGACCTCCCAGAATTCAAATCGCATCTCAAAACTCACTTCTACAGAGCAGCTTTTAATGTGTGATTAATGTCCTGTGTCATGTTGTGTCCTTATGTACTGTCCTGTGTATTGTAATTTGTATTATGTGTTTTGTTTTAATGTAAAGCGTCTTTGAGTGCCCTGAAAAGCGCTATATAAATAAAATGTATTATTATTATTATTATTATTATTATTATGAATGCAAAAAATTCTGATGACCAACACAGATGTTGGAAAAACAAGTTGAAGTTAATTAGAATCCATCTTTAAAGGCCGTAGTGCGGCCCAACAATGAGCTTGAAAGATATTTCAAGTTACTTTCTTGTTCATAGAAAATAACAACATTCCTCTTTGTGTCTTCTCAGCACGTCTCTCTTCAGCATTGTAAAAAAGAATTACATTTACACCATCTTAATCATCATTTTCAATCGTCAGAATGATGACTTAAATCAGAGATTAGGTCAACTTCAGCAGCTGCATTTGCCCCCGACTGAAGGCTGCGAGGTTTGACCGGACTGAGGATGGTGGACTGGATGGCTGCTAGTCTTTCAGTTACTACGTCTGGCAGCAGAGCAGCCAGCTGCTCTGGTACAGCCACCTTTGCTCCTGGACCCAGTGTGGCCTGGACCCTTTTGTGTTGACTAGCCGTTGTCCATGACAACTGAGGTGAAATTCATCAACCATCTGCCAAGATCTGTCGTTCCTCCCGTTTTTTGACACTGGTCAGAGCCAATTCCTGCCAAGATGGAGTCAATGTGAGCCTTAAAGGATGGGGTTAAAACATACTGTATGGATGACCTCAAAGAGGGTTTGTACATTCAATGCTAATTAATTAGCATTTGAATATTAATTCCAGCTGGATACCGACCATACCTCAACTACTATGGTTCTACTTGCATTTTTCTCTTTTCTTTTGTCATCGGCCAAAAATAATTATTTATTCATTAAGTGCTTATCAATGTTCAAAACATGCATTGTCATTTCTTTTTTCAACCAGCGTATCAATATTTTGAATAAATAATTTCCCAATTGAACAACACATGGTTCCTTAATGATGAAATGTTTGAAATTTGACATCCATCCACTAATCTTATCAATCCCCATTTATTAGTGGTACACTGAAATAATGAGGGTGATCAACGCAACTTACCTCTTAAAGCACAGAATCTGAGCCTACAGGTGGAGGCTGTGGAGGAGGTGGGGTGTCAGCGAACTCTACAGATGAGAGACATCATGAGGAAACTGAGACAAGACAAGAACATCTCGCTCCTCAAAAGAAGATTTTCTTCTCCAAAGAAGAATAAAGGGAGATATTAGGGAGACAGAAATTAGCTTGTTAAGACATCTCTCATAAGACTCAACTATGACTCCACACTGTTTCCTCTGTCTCATCTATTACTCCTTTATTAGGGCCCGAGCACTGACCGTGCGAAAGCCCTATTTTATTTGTAGGAATTGTTTCAATTTCTATTTATTTATTTGGTAAGGGACAATGTACATCAATCAGTATTTAAAAAAAAAAATGTAGATGCACCCAGATTGCAGCATTAGGCTGGTTTACATCGGTAGTCCCCCTGCCAGATGTAATCAGCAAAAATCATACAAACAACAATAATAACAATCACAAAAAAAAAAAGCTATATAGCACACATAACATAGCATATGCATTCACAATAGAGGTCAATGACGATAAAAACAGTGCTGGAGAAATGAATGGTTTGAGAACTAAAGTGCTGTAGTGCTATTTTGTACCTGCTGTGGTACATGATAAATATTAATAAATAGGTAAATGTTAAAGTGCTGCCAGTACATGATTATGGTACATGCAAAACAAAATAAGTGAGAAAAAAAAAATGTTGCTGTTGTGGAACCTCTGTAGATGATTGTGTGAAGGAGGATACTTCATAAAATGAAGATCGTCAACAACCTTGAGCAACCTCCTCACAACACAGTGATTCAGCAACAGTGTCTTCAGTCAGAGGTTTCTTCAGATCTGCTGCCTCACATACTTCTACAGGGGCTCCTTCAGACCGCTACAGGAGGTCCTTCGGACCGCTGCAGGAGCTCCTTCAGACCGCTGCAGGAGCTCCTTCAGACCGCTACAGGAGGTCCTTCAGACCGCTACAGGAGGTCCTTCGGACCGCTGCAGGAGCTCCTTCAGACCGCTACAGGAGGTCCTTCGGACCGCTGCAGGAGCTCCTTCAGACCGCTACAAGAGGTCCTTCGGACTGCTGCAGGAGCTCCTTCAGACCGCTACAGGAGGTCCTTCGGACCGCTGCAGGAGCTCCTTCAGACCGCTGCAGGAGCTCCTTCAGACCGCTACAGGAGGTCCTTCAGACCGCTGCAGGAGCTCCTTCAGACCGCTACAGGAGGTCCTTCGGACCGCTGCAGGAGCTCCTTCAGACCGCTACAGGAGGTCCTTCAGGCCGCTACAGGAGGTCCTTCGGACCGCTGCAGGAGCTCCTTCAGACCGCTACAGGAGGTCCTTCGGACCGCTGCAGGAGCTCCTTCAGACCGCTACAGGAGGTCCTTCGGACCGCTGCAGGAGCTCCTTCAGACCGCTACAGGAGGTCCTTCAGACCGCTACAGGAGGTCCTTCGGACCGCTGCAGGAGCTCCTTCAGACCGCTACAAGAGGTCCTTCGCACTGCTGCAAGAGGTCCTTCCTGCCCACAGCTATAAACCTGTGCAATTAATCTTTATACAACCTTAAAACTTGAAAACTACTGCAACAATAAATAAATATTTAAAACAATAATACGTATTTTTGAACTGAAAAAAAAGAAAAGTTAATATTTCAGGAAAATAAGTATTTTTTATTACTTTTGTCAGTTCCTTTTTTTAATGAAAGGGTACTGACGCATTTTTTCGACGTGTATTTATTTGTCAATTTTTTCTATAATTCAATGCCGTTTTTCAAGATTGTTTACATACGTCTCTTCAGTCATACTTTTTTCTCCACGTGACCCGGCTACAAGTTATGCTTTGAGACGAAGCTGCACTTTTGTTTGGATTATTGTTAGGGTAAACTTGGTTTTTAGTTACCGGTGCAGAACTTCATGAAGTCCCAGCTGCTTTGCTGTCAAACATTGAAGAAACCAGGGAAGGGGCCAATCACCTGTGGTGCCGGCGCTCGTCCAAACACAGACTGCTGGGTTGCCCTGGTGGTGGATCAGGGAGGGAGGTGTGTTACCGTTACTAATAAAGAATTAGCCAGAGGAAGACAGCGAGCAGTGCTTTCTGTTTCAGAGCTCCCGTTTGAGCACCAAAAGCCACATCCAGCCAGTCAGTGAGCTGAATTATCACATCACGCAGCTCGACACTGACAGGCCTGCGCCTCGGTGAATGACTTGTTTACAATCAGTCGTGCACTGTCAGAGTCTATAGGAAGACATGCCTGCACCTTCCTCTGAATGCATGAGTGGGCCTGTGTAAACAAATGTAGAGATGCTAGTGTGGGTGCTGGAGTATATTGTGTGTCATAAAGGCTACAATAAAAGCTCCGGGGCCAAGGGACTCATCATTCAGCATTGAAGCTTTCACCGCTGCCACTTCCTTTCCTTCCCTACACCGTCGAGCATTCGCCGAAGCAGCAGCAAACCAACAGAGAGCAAAACCCTGTCACCATTTCTGTTTGTGTTTTCCTATGAAATAAAAAGCCTGATGAAATATGACAGCATCAGTCAAAGTTGTCATGTTTATCTGGGAGTGTAGTCCGGCTCAGTGGGATTCTGGAGGACTGGGGTGGTGGTGCTGGTGATGAAGGTGGTGGGTGGTTTTCTCTGCGCAGTAAGAAATCAATTCTCAATTCTCTGCCTCATTTGATGCTGCTGGCAAACTCCTGCAGAGCCTTGAAATCCTGTTTAATAATAAAGCATGAAAAGCCATGGATAATAGACTATTATGAGATGCAGTTAGGGGGGAAGATAAGCTTACACTATAATTGAAATATCATTTCCATCACATGCACTGAAGGAGCACAGTGGGAAGATCTGGTGGTTACAGAGGCCTCATCTCATCTCTGTTTTCACAGGCAGACAGGTGTGAAATTCATCCATTTGTTTGACTAACAAACCAGTAATCAGACAGCAGTTAATTAATCCATCTATTTAGTCGCGCAACATTATTAAAGATAATTGCCACCCGTTTTTGCTGAATTGGATATTATTCCAAGCTGTGCAAAACTTTTGCTGAAACTGCATCTAGAAGAAAAGCTCTGTAGGGGTTCGGATGGTGGCTGAGTGATTGTCTCCATGGCTGCCTGGGTGTTATTTGGGGAGTGATAAAAAAAAAGAAAAAAAATGGTAATCAGAAAAAACTAAAAAAAACTGAAAAAACTAAAATAAAAAAATTTGATAAATAAGGACGTAAGTGAGGAGGAAGCTGCCGCTGCTTTTGTTTGCAACCCAGTGGAGGAATGGAAAAGTGATCATTCAAGGAGACCTCTAAATATCATTAATGTAAGCCCATTTTCAGGTAATAGATTGTGTAAAAATAACTGGACATAACCTAAAAATAACCCTCTGTGATGTCAACGATAGGTTTCTATAGTATGCTTTGAAGAGGGTTTTCATCTTGTATTTACAGAGACGAGCTGAGGCAGATGTGAGGTATTTCTCAAGTGGTGTTTTTTTTGTTTGTGTTGTTTTTAACAGAATGGGATACTACCCAGAACATCAGAGAACCGAGTCATAAGGAGAAGATTTTAGCTGGGCAGAGGATCTACCTTCTCTCACAGATGGTCATTAACTATGGAAAATGACCAAAATAATGACACCAATGGAACCAATGGGTGGGGAGCTCGGATGGGGAGCTCAGGGTGGGGAGCTCTGGGCGAGGAGGACAACAAGAGACCTGACTCCACATATCTTGCAAAGGAGGAGTCTCCAACATGTCCCAGTGGGAGGAGACTAGTGGACGGAGGAGAAAATGTATCTCTTGGCTGGTTCAGTGTCTTCATGGTACATGTGGTGGAGGAGTCTGTGGAGACAGAGGTCTGGACCGGAACCACAGTCAGGTCTCTTGCAGCAGATAAATGAAGCTTGGTATTCATGGTCATAGTTTGGGACGTCTGATGTTTTGTTTTTTTCTCTTTATTAAATATTAATTGGATTTTGTCAACGAGAGAGAACAACTGTTCCTTGTATGCGCAGTTATTGAATATTTTTATATAGCCGCAATTTGTAGATGGTCCCTAAATTAGTGTCATACAGCCAGTTACATATTGACATGAACGTCTTTTGTGCAGTTTGCAGTCTCGTTTTGATGACATTGGGCTTGTTGTCTATGTGTCAGTGGTTGGACAAAGGCAAGACTCATGCTTTTACGTCTCTTTATTTAGGAGTTATAAGTCGTAATCTGCAATACCTGTCGACTTTACCGAACCCTCTGCGTCTGACACAAGTCTTTTTCTCCTCAGATCAGAATCTTCTGACGCTCATTTCCGAGCATTGCAAGATACCCAGCTGCTGCAATGTGCAGGAGATTTTGGCGTGTGTCAAACCGCTGTTGAATAAGTCCTTGATCAAACTAGTATGTGATTTGAGTGCGTGCTGCCCGGACTGCTGTGCTCAGAGCTGTTTCCGGGTCACGTAAACCCGACCAACTAAATATTAAAATAAAATTCAGTCCGGTGGCCGCCCATTTTTTCATTATGTACCTTTGACACTTGTGCTCCCTCTGTTTCTTATGGACATTTCTTGGACCATCTGCTGTTTATCAGACAAAATCTGCAACTCTGGTGTCACTCTGGGCCACCCCCGCATCACCTCTTATTGATAAGGCAACAAAAACCATGGCTTTCTCAATCATTCAAGCAATCATCGGCAGCCACTCCACTGACAGGTGTTGCATCTTCAGACGAGGATTACGGTTAAACTCCATTGTGCTTTTAGTGAACGCTCTTTCATACTAAAAATAGCGAAAACAAAAAGATTTAGCCAGCAAATCAGAGATTTATTGTATTTAATCCTGAGTGAATGTAAAACATGATCAGGCTGAGTGTGACACACACACACACACGGCGGGAAGCAGCGTACACAGCAGAAAGATCTCAATCCAGTCGGGTTAAAAATAAACCACCCGTGACTCTTAAAGAGCCCACCACAGAGTCGAGGCCTGGAGTCTAAAGTGTCTGATCGACAGAGCGATGCACGTATTACCAGGATTTCATGGTTGCAGCTTCGTCTGAACGCCAACCTGGTTCTTGGGGTTCTTGAGTGATGAGGCAGCGTCTTTGTACTTCCCAGGTCACCTTTTTTTCTTCTTCTAATACTCAGATCTAGCAGCAATAACAGGCCAGAAGCCTCTAAGCCAGTTTTCTCATCATTGTATGAAGTTTTTTTTTTTCAAACATATATATAAAGGGGATGGGGGGGGGGGACATCCGCTGCAACTCTGAAATGAGAAAATAACAGGAAAACACACAACGGGCACACAAGCCTTTGGAATCTGCAAGAGAACGAAAAAAGGAGAGACACAAACAGCAACCATTCTAGGTCTCTAAAACTAAATCAGGACCAGACTACTGTGATTATATGTCCCTAAAACGGTGGGGTGAGCATGTAGGTGAGTGAGCATTTTAAGGAAGTCCCACCAGGCTGTCAGAGAGGAGCTAATATTAATACTTTTAAAGTATTTATGATGCTTGATATTTTGACTAATAAATGGTAAATCTGAGATTTCCAAATCATTGCAAAACACTTGTTCTGAATCCAGCCATTGACTATCGAGTGATTTTTGCACCATTTTAAGATATAGTGTAACTAATAACTAAGAAGTAGTACTGGAAGTTGGATAAGTCTAAACCTCCTCAGTGTCTTGTTTTTTGTCCATTGAACTTTTGATAGGTATGAGTCCAGTGACTTAAACCATGAAGAAGGGGTTTGAAGGATATCATTGAGAAAAGATAATTTATTTTTGGTAAAACCATCATTTTGATGGTGGCAATTCTCACCATGAGAGAGGTTTGTGAGGTTTGTGAGTTTTGGAGGAAGAGTAGTACATCATCAGAATATAGACTGATCTAAAGTTTTGCATTGCATGCCTTTAATATTTTTCTTTTGCCTAATAGCAGCTGCTAAAGGCTCAATAAATATCAAAATAGTGAAGGAGAAAGAGGACAACCCTGTCTGGTACCTTTTTGCAAGTTAAAGCTTGTAGAAGTTTGACCGTTTGTCCTTACACATGCCTTGGAAGAGCTATATAACATCTTTATCCAATCAATAAAAGATTTGCCAAATTCAAATTTATGCAAAATTTCTGATAGAAATTTCCAGATTACCCAATCAAATGCTTTTTCTGCATCTAGAGATATAATTGTAGTTTCCAGATTTTTGATATTCAAATGATCTATAATATTAATTAGTCTACGTGTATTAGTAGAAGAATGTGTACCCTCAATAAAGCCTGTTTGATCTGGGTGTCTAATAGAAGAGATTATTCTTTTCAAACGTTTGGAAAGAGCTTTGCAGATTATTTTGAGATTTACATTTATAATGGATACTGGGCAGTAGCACGATGGGAGCGTAGGATCTTTCTCTTGTTTCAATAAGAGGCTGTTATTAGGCTGAGTTATATTCAAGGGTAAACTAATATTTTCCTTAACGTTTAAGATCATTTTATGAAATGTTGGTGCTAATATGACCCAAAATTCTCTATAAAATTCAGCTGGAAAGCCATCTGGGCCTGGAGCATTATTATTGGGGATATCCTGGATAGCGTCATGGAGTTCTCCTATTGTGAGGGGTGAATCTAAATTCATAACCTGCTCATGATGTAACTTTGGCAGGTTGATATTTCCAAGAAACTGATCGATGGTTTGGTCTTGTGGATCAATTAGCGATGAGTATAATTTA